>NW_020202743.1:24036-29186 GCF_001531365.2 Cynara cardunculus var. scolymus
AGGTAAGCAGATTTCTAGGTTAGAGACTTAGAGAGGGGCCTCTTGTCTAATATGGTTGGGGGCCCAAAGAAGAGGTAATTACAAATACAAGTAAATAAAAAAATTGGGCTTTGGTGTTAAAATATTGTTGGGGGCCTAGGCCCCCTACCCCATTAAGGTGCATCCGCCACCGGTGGTAGTGGATTTTAAGCGGCTCTAGTAGTCTCGTGGTTTTTACTCTCGTTTTGAGGGGTTTTCCACGCTAAAATTTTGTGTCTCATTGTGGTTGTTGTTTTTCCATCTCGGGGGCTGTTTTACTTGCATTTAGAATACCCTATTTGTTTGCATCCTCAAAGGTTCATTCGGGTCGGGAAAGTTTAGCCTAACGAAGGTTAATTCCGCATTTATTGTTTACCGTTAGTGGCTTCGTTTTTCCCATCAATAGGGCCGAATACTAGATATCTATGGTTACCGGAATGAGATGGTGTAGTACCTACCTCATCCGTTATAGTAGAATGCCTGATTGGACTGATAATCTATCGAAAGAGCATATTCTAGCGATACGGATGGCCTTCTTTGCTTGAATTTTAATTATATGAAATGTAGTTCTTGAGATTTACACTTAATGTGATTTCATCTTTTATCGTAATGTTTTCTTTCAGTTACTTATTTCATATCTTGTCTTTCTTGTGTTATTATTCGTTTACTGAGTAATTTTGATCAGCCGAGATTTGTTTTGTTTTATCTCGACATGTTCAAGATCTAACCCTAAGACAAGATGAACGGTCGAGATGGCTTAAAATGTTAAAAGACTAGTGGTTTAGTTTTGCTATGTAAATATGTTAAATGTATGAATGTTGATCGTTATTGATGGTCATGTCAACCATCTTAAGTGATTAATAAACACATATACCATATTATCAGGTCTATAAAAATAAATATATTTGATTAAAAAGTAATAATTTATAATATGCTATTGTATGTGATCTAAACGATGCATCACATGTGAATTTATAATAGTAGTTGTCAATAATCAGATGTGATTATAAAAGTATCCGTCTAGAATGGTTCTCATGTGATTAGATAAGATTGATCAAGTTACCTAGAAAAAAATATCAAATTCCGTATTGATAGGGATAGATAACTGGTTATGGATAAGGACCTTACTTAAAAGACATCAATGCCCTTTTTAGTTAAAAATTTATGACCCTAAATTAAAAGGTTGTTTTAAGAATGAGTGGTTAAAATCCTTCTCGCTTTCTCGCAAATTGAATACCTTCTCATATGATCATCTCTATATGTATAAGGGTTAAATCAAATGAGAACCACTAAAAAGGTTATAAATTCGTTAGAATCGATTAAAAATATTTTTTTTTGCATAATCTTTTTTCATCAAATGCTAGAATTAAGGTATTGCTTCGCATGATTTTTTTTGTTAACCTGGATATCCAACCCGCTATCGAGCCTACTAATCGCAGGACGATTATCTGCTTTGCAGATAGCCTGTAGTTACCGCATTTGAACCTTCGTGGCTACAAAAAAAAATTTATTCCTCCTTGGATTTGAAACTAGGACCTCCTGATATTTTTGACCTTTAGAGCCAAGATCAAACCAATCAGACACCACCCTTGTGGTTAAAAAAACCATAACCTTTAATGAAAACAAATAAAATCATAAGAAAAAAAATTTCACCATAAGAACATAAACATATGTGAAAACAGATAAAATCGTAACCTTTAATGGAAAAAAATCATATGTGAAAACAGATAGAATCTTAATTTTTATATTGGTTCTTACAATTTTTTTAGCTTTTTTTGTGGTTCTCATTTGATTCTCGATATATATATATATATATATATATATATATATATATATATATATGAGAATTACAAAAAAGTTGAGAACCTTGAGAACCAATCTCAACTATCTAATTACTCTAATCTAACAACTTTAATTAATGTTCCATCTATAATTAAAGGACTAGTTGTGTACCCGCGTAATGCAGCGGGAGTCGTGAATTTTAACGATTTTGAAGTTTCACTGGTTTTATTAGAGAAGATTTTATATGATATAAGTTACATTTGATCTTTACATATTAATACAATTTGAATAAATAAGATTAGGGTGTATGGTGATTTAAGTTAGTTTGGGGTTAGTCTTAAACCAAATTAAAGCAGAGAAGTCTTTAGATGATTTAATATCCTTGAATATAATGACATTGATAGAGATGTGTTTATGCAAAACACATGGTAAGATGAGATAAAATAGATGTAGAGTGGTGTTGGTGGATAAAGTTTTGGTAACAAACTCCACTAATTTGCTTTAGCGATGGATAGAAGATTATTGGGATGCGAATATAAGTTATTCTCAAGGATGAAAGGATGTTTAGAACTCTAGACATTAAAACAGTTGGTATGGTGAAATTTATGACATAATGTATCTAATTTAAATAAGTGTTCAGTATATAAAAAGTAAGTCGTAACTCTTAAGGATGTGAAAAGAAAAAAAAAACTAAGAACCAAAGAGATTTCTCTCGTGAATGTTCACGTCATAATGGTTCAGAGGCTACTTGGGAACTTGATAAGGGAACGAGATTGAGATGCCCTCATTTATTTGCATAGGGCAAATTTCGAGGACGAAATTTTGTTAAGGGGGAAAGTTTGTAATAACCAGAAAAAAGAGAAAGAAATTGAATATAATAAATTAATGATAGGAAACCCAATGGTCATGAAACCTACGACCATTAATCTTGGCTTATCATTTCATATTTCGTGAAACCGCCGATGACTAAGTATATATATGGGGAGGTCTTCAAGCATAGAGATGAAAAATTCTCGGGGAAGGAAACTCGTATAAGAGAGGTGAAAAATGAGGATTATATGGTGAAACGCAACAAGTTTGATGCATTTTTTGTTCGGAGAACATGAGGAACTTCGAGGAACGGTTTGGAGTTATGACCTGTATGGTGAGTWACACGTGATTTATTTTTAAAATGGTTGCATGCCTTATTATCCAAAAGTTGTTTGAAGTTTCTCGAGATTTTTGATATGCTATATATGCGTGAAAAGTTCGATATTTTTATAATATGTGTTTTGAGTATTTGTGTGCTAATGGGGATGTACTACAATATGAATTTGTAAAGACGAGCATGCTTTGTGAGCTTGTTTAAGCCGTAAATGCGAACATGCTGTGTGAGTTCGCCAGGTAATGCTGTGTGAGGTAGACATCTCCCATGACGCTGTTGCTTTGTGATGTAGACACGCGCTAAAATATCTTTATTTTGTGAAAATCATTATTCTCATCAAGGCATGCTAAATTTATGAAGCTTCGTGAAAATTGTTTTTTATAAAAATTGTTGTTCATTCATGAAAACCGTAGATTCACTGGGCCTAAAGCTCACCCAAAACTCTTTTAAAACTTTTTCACCCATGCGGCTATTAGACTGGAAAGAAAAGTTGGATAAAAAGAGAAATAAGGATTATCATCAAAGAAGGACATGTGTAGATCAAGACATTGTTATATCGAACAAAGTATGTCAAAATTGTAAGTTTAGATGGTAATATACATTGTAAGATTAGAAATTTTATTTCCGCTGCAATGTAAGTGTTTGATATTGGGATACTAATTTTGATATATTTAAGTATTCGAAATTTTGGGATGTTACATAGGGTTCCAATTACAGTCTATCGATAAAAAAAATTGTATTACAATTTAAAATCCAATATATTTAAAATAGAATATATTTAAACGACTCCACAAATGTATTCGATTTACACCAAAAGCAAAGAATCAAGAGATCGAGAGCAAGAGTTCTAAAGCAATTGAATGGGAGAACTTTTAATAACTCATGGTGAATATCAGTTTGAATCTCACCTTGGGGGATGGGAAGAAGACATAAAGGTATGAGAGGGTGAATACATGAATGAAATGTGTCAAAAGTATCTTAGAAACATGAAAAGAAAAAGTAATAATGTGCATTGGTAACTTGTACTATATGTTATTTTAATTATATATTAAGAGATTTTAAGATTGAATGCATAAAGTAGTAGTACTTAATGCATTATGAGTTGTTTTTAAGACTTTTAAGACTTTGTGCATAAAAGTATAGTACTTTATACATTAAAAAATATTTTTAAGACTTTTGATAAATCTATTTTATAAGGTAGTATAAATATGATGGTAATTTTTTATTTATTTTCCATTTCCCTCCTTATAGATACTAAAATACTTTAATTTTCTAATTCAATCTTATGCGATATAATTTTTATGTAATAACAAGATACTTTTTATTAAATGTATTTGACTATTTAAAAAAATAAAAAAAATATCAAATGAGATCACAAAATATAGTAATACAAAAAATTGTAACAAAACATCACCTATAAACACCAAAATTTTATTTCAATGAAATAATACAATATTGCTAAGGTGAAACAAAATTAGTGTTGTTTAACAATGTAAAAACAAAAACAAAACTGATGTGAAATGTGACGTGAAAGTGAAACACTAAAATATGATGAAACAATGTAGTGTTGTTTCATTATGTGAAAAGAAACAAAAAATGACGTGAAATGCTAAAGTTTTGTTTAATAAAATGAAATAAAATACAAGTTAAGTCATTTTTATCATTTCATATAAAAATTACAATTATTAAATAATAATAATAATGATATTTGTGTCAAATTAAAAAAGACAAAACGTTCGTTTTCTTTGTTATATAATTTTTTTATTAAAAAGTTTATTTCCATTATATATTTTTAATTTACACTTTCATTATCATTAATATAATTTTGATAGTCGTTATTGTGGAATATGTTGGATGTCAAATGCTTAGAATGTCTCTTTCAACTTGACATTTATTTAATAATTAGTTTCAAGTTTTAAAAGTATTACAAAAATATCATCGTCTTTCATAAGCTTAGATTAAATTCAATTAACAATTAAAACATTAGTCCTCACATGATTAAACATATATATATATATATATATATGTATGTACTAGTGGTGTACCCGCGCGATGCAGCGCGGGTAAATCACAATTCGAAAACATTAGTTTGGCTTTGAATCATGAGTTTATGTGGTTATTTTACAAGTCAACAAATATATAAAGTTGAAGGTCAATTTTGTTTGTTAGCAAGATCGAATGAAAAGAAAATTGCACATATGTCGGG
>NW_020202744.1:0-6075 GCF_001531365.2 Cynara cardunculus var. scolymus
AAGGATCTTTGGTGTGAGTGTTGTTTTCTTGAAGTATCGTTGTCTCTGAATGAATTACAAAACAAGTTCTTCAGCGATCACTGAATAAGCTCAGTGAATGATCGCTGGAACTGAAATTACAGATACAGAAATACATCGAAAGGAAAAAGGGATTATCATCAAATCACTGAGAGAGAGAGGATCAACAACATCTCTTCTTTTCAGTTGATCCGAGATCAATGTATAAAAGACTCTTTCGGCTTCACCAATTTTGATTATACTTAGTATCATGCATAATAGTTGAGAATCAGCTATAGGTATCTCAGAAGCTCGGAAAAATCGAAGGCAACTACTCGCGTCCCAGAAGAATATTCAATGCTCAGGAGCGGACAAGATAGTTCCTTCCGGATGACAATCATTTGAAGGAAGGGTAAGATCAAGATGTGAGACATCAGGGGCCTTACCTTCCTTTGATAAATTCTGAATAAGCGAGTCTTGATTCTTGATGGACTTCGAGGCAAAAGCAGATTTAGAAGAGCCAACTTTGCTTAACATTTTCTTTAGAAAGGAGAGTTGTGGAGGGGAAGACAACTTGTAATGCATCTTGATCATTTGTTTCATTTTCAGAAAGCGATACAAATGACTCAAGACAGATTTCTTGTACATACTTCTGCTTTTATTAAGAAACTTGATGATCTCCATCCACTCAGTAAGACCGTAGCATTGATCCAAGATAGCTTTTCTGTCCTCACTACTCTGTTTTCTCGACTAATAATCAAATAGATCAGATTGGAATCATAGGTCAATTTTTGAGGACCTTTGATTCTGGCATTGACGATTCGACTAGTAGTGTAGCGTCGGAGAATCGAGTCATTAAACCATTTAATTATTTTCTCTTTGGTTTCTTCAGGCTCAGATAGTGGGACAAAGGAGTGAGATCGGTTGGCTTCCTCAAATTGCTTTTGAAGAGCAATTGATTTGGCCGCATCCTCGGCAGAAATACCTAGGAGATGAAGATCAGTTTCTTGAGGACATGAAGCTTTAAGCACAAGTCTATCGGCTGAAGAGACTTCAGATTGATATCTAGCAATTTTAGCTGCTTTAGCTGCAGCAGCTTCTTCATCTGAGGTCATAGGTGCCTTTCCTTCTCTGTGAGTTGAGACTAAGTCCCTAGAAGCAATGTGAATATCATCTTGAGAAGGTATAGTACCAACATCAGCAGATAATGAAGGCATAGAGCACGGTTGCTCCCCCTCAACAGGTACTGCAGCTCTATCATCATGATCAAATAGCTCCCCCTCAATAAAAGCATCACAGTTTGACTCAGCTGAGGAAGAAGAGGTAGAAGAGGTAGAAGCTGAGTCGTCGTCCCTGTTTTCACTGATAGTAGGGTCAACTGTCTTCTCCCCCTCAGTGGGAACAGGGGAAAGTACATGAACATTAACAGGGGGACCCTCCATATTGTCAGTGGAGGAAGGCTCATAAGTAGCAGCACATGAAGAGGGAGTAAGGGGAGCACCTGTGGCACGTAGCAGACGTGATATACCGCGATGAAGAGCGCCAAGATGACCAGAATTGGACTTAACACGGCGACTGCTGTGGTTAACAGAACCCTGTCCGCTTCCGTGAACTGATTAGGACCCAAGACAACAGATATCTCTGTATCTTTGTCTAAGAACAACTTGGATATCTGAGTCTGTGCATCCACCTTGGAGTGTAGATCTGCTAGAGACTGGAGAATTACCTGATTTGTGGCAGCCTGACTTTTCGATCGAGCACGAAGATCAGCTACATCTTCAGAGATGCTAGATTGAGAATCTGAGAGAGCAGTCATACGAGCATCAAGAGAATCAACTGTATCTTTAATAGCTGTAAAAGCAATGCCATGATCTTGCAAGGCGGCACTGTGCTGGCGCATCTCAGAAGTAAGGCTGGAGGTAAAGCAATCCAATCTCCCAGATAAATCAGTGCTGAGGGAGGCTTGTTGAGAGATGAGCAGCTGACACTGAGATGAGAAACCCCTAAACATGTCCACCACTTCAGTGGGTAAGGCATAGATCACCTCAGAAGGGGAGGGAGCTGAGAACTGAAAGCTCGGGGTAGAAGGGGGCCTTGAAGGAGAAACAACAGCTGGAGTAGGTGAGCAAGCTTTGATTGGGCTTGCTGACCCACTCGGAGAAGAACCACCAACACTCTCAATAACACCAGCACCCTGAGAGTCACCGATGGGAGTATCACTGATGTTGGCATGAGGCTCAACATCTGTATCAACGATATCGGCGGGAGGCTCAATATCTGTATCAGCAACACTGGCAAGGGGCTCAGTATCTATATCACCAACACCGATGAGAGGCTCGATATCTGTATCATCAACGCATGCATGAGGCGGGTCACCGATTACCACTGTAGTAGAGGTAGTAGGCTGGTAAGGCTCACCACCTACATCCATAAGAAGATAATGAAGAAAAGGGATGTCAGTATCAGACGGTGCTGATAAATCATCCATCCGTGCAATATCATCAAGATCATCGATCTAGGGTGATAGGCCGTGAATATGTGGAGGAGAGGAGAGACCTTGAAAAGGGGAGGTATCTGAGTCATCACCAAGGTCATGTTAGGGGGGTGTATACCAGATGTCCTGGGCTCAGTAGAACCAACTTCAACAACCTTGGACTGTTGAGAGTCCTTGGTTGGAGATGTGTGTTTAGCCCTTTTTGGCTTCATGGTCTTCTTAGATGAAGAGTCAAGAATGGATAATCTAGAGTGACTCCGCTTTGAGTGAGAGGGGAGAGAGGCGGGGTAAGACTCCGAAGGCGCTTTCTAAGTCATAGCCTCAAAAGCAGATGCGGATGACGGGGGAATAAAACTATCTGTCAGCCGTATCCGGACAGAGAAGGTGGCCTCTTTTGAGGCAGTAGCTGAAGAAGTAGAAGGGGGAAGGGCCACTGACATGGATGAGTGTTGGGTGACCTGAGCAACATGAGGAAGAACCCCAGCAACTGTGGTCACAGAGCACTCTCCCCATACAGGGTGAGAAGATGTGGCAAAAGAAACCATACCTGATGGAAGAGGAAGATCTGTAGATAATGATGCCTTCTTTAGAGTCTGAATGCCAACTTGAGACACTTTAAGGTCATAGAATTTATCAGTATCGGCCGGCATACGTGACCCAAGTTTATCAGCAATCAGCATGGATATAAATTTGATAAAAGGCACAATAGAGCATTTGGCACTACCCATCTATTTTACCAACTCCCCAAAAAAATATCCAGCAAAATCAATTTTTCGTTGGAAAATAAGTGCATGAGCTAGCTGGGTTATCGAAGTGGGTGACTGATCCATTCCTCCAGTCTTGGAACTCAAACATTGAATAAGATGTGAAAAGAAAATTTTCCAAATACCACCCATATTCTTCCTATAAAGAGTGCTTTGTTTTATCAAAGCAGGGTCTTGCACATAGCCCATGGTGGAAGCAACAATATGAAGATTATCAACAAATATGAGTTCATCATAAGAGGGATAAGTAGGAAGATCCAACACTCTTCTTAAATCATCAGCAGTAAATGATACATCATTAGCAGACAATATAGTGGCATACACAACTTTGGTTGACGCATCATATACATATGTAGCCCAAAAAGCACGCAGTAGAGATTTACTCATCTTTGGAGAATAAGTAAAAGCTTTGAAAAGAGGGGACTTACGTAGAAATTCGATGATGATGTAGAAATCCGGATACTTTTCATTGTGATCCAACAATGCCACAAAATTGCATGGAGAAAATGTAACATCATCAGCAGTGAGGGAAACAGATTTCTTAACCTTGGGAGCTTTGGACAAAGTTCCAACTTTAGAAGCCATGATTGATGAACTTTGAAAACACACAGTAAACTTTGGAAGAGGAGAGGTTGAAGATGGTTTAAAAAGAGAAGAGGATGAAGTAGTTTTAAAAAAGAGAGAAGGGAGGAGGGAAATATATGTTGGATAAAAAGGTGAAGTCTTGGGAAAGCAAAAAGTCAAGATTTAACAAGGTAAAACAAATAGGTGTGAAAATAGGGGTGTGGGTTTGGGTTCTTAGGTGAGGGAGGAGGAAAAGGTGAAGAAAGAAAAATGTTGGTGAAAAGGGGACAAAATCCAAGGAGAGGATAGGAGACAAGGTTGGAGGCGGCCGAGGGACAGGCCGAACCAGGAGATGCCGGCGCAGAAGGCGGGGTGGCAGAAGCCGATGGGCAGCGCAGAAGGCCGATTCAGCGAGCTCGATTGCTAAGGATCGGCTTGTAAAGGGGGAATCGGCTTATGGAGGATCGGTGAATGGTTGTATAGGTTGGTGATGTTAATCGGTGTGTAGAGGGTGAGAAAGCCGATTGGATGGGGGGGGCGGCGGCGTGTGTGTATTGAGGTTAGGATCGGTTTGTGTAAAAGTTCAGAAGAGAGAAGAATGGGATCGGCTTGATAGGAATCCGTGAGTGTGGAGATCGGTTTGGGATTAAAATGAGGGGGGTTTCGGCTTGTATGAGATTCGATTTGGGAGGTGTGAGGGGGGGTTCTGTTTGATAGTCGGTTTGGGGGTTTGTGTGATCGTGTTGGTGAGTGTGTGGGGGAGACCGATGAGAGAGAGGGGTTCGAGATCTAGAGAGGGGAGCCCGATTCCTTAGCAAACCGAATGTAGGAGAAAGAGTGAGGAAAGCCGATTGGGTAGGGTTTAGAGAGAGAGACCGAATGGTTTCGCTTGGAGAAGAGAAGGGCAACAGGAGAAGAGGTTCTGGGATCCTTCAATAATGCCTTTTTGAGAAGCTTGGTTTGCTTATAATTATGGAGAGTTCCATAAAGAGCAGTAAGAGGCATATTTTCAAGATCTTTACTTGTCTTGATACAAGTGTAGATGTTTTCCCAGAAGTCTGGTAAACAGTCCATGAACTTGCACAGAACTTCTTCATTTTCATAGACTCTGCCATGAAACTTCAGATCATTGAGAAGGCTGTTAAACCTATTGTAGTACTCAGTGAGAGATTCACCTTTCCCATGCACAAAGAGCTCATATTGCCTAATGAGGCCAATCTTCTTGCTTTTCTTTACTTCGATGGTTCCTTCATATAGAACACATAGAGTGTTCCACATGTCCTTGACAGTAGAGAGGTTTACCAAGGAGTGGAAGACATCATCAGGAAGAGAGAGGGCAATGATAGCCCTTACCTTGGTATCCAAGGAAACTTTTCTTTTATCATCTTCATTGTACTGAGAAGGATCTTTGATGATGAACCTTCCARTAGAATCAGATTTCTCTTCATCATCATCAGAATCATTTGAAGAGTTACCTTCGTCTTTGTTCTTTCCATGACGAAGCCATACTTTAGGAATAATGGGTCCATCCTTGAGGATAGAAAGATATTGACTATCAACACCCTCAAGGTAGAGTGTCATGCGACTTTTCCACATAGAGAAATTGTTCTTGTTAAACTTGGGAGGCTTGGCAATAGTGCCATTGTCTTGGTAAGAAGAAGGAGTAAAGTTGGAAGAAGAAGAGGCCATTGTAGATCTAACTTATGAGATTAAGCTAACTGCTCTGATACCACTTGTTAGTCCCGAATGGATGACAATAAACATAAAGTAATTGTAGAAGGGGGGGGGGGGTTGAATACAATTACACATACTTTTTTCAACTTTTTAATTCTTATTGATTTATATCAAGAATTAATACACACATAAATACAAAAGATTGTTGCGGAAGATAGGAAAGGAAAACCTAACCTAAACAATCTTACAAGGAGAAGAACTTTCAAGAACAACACAAAGAGTTCTTGAAAGGAAATGAAGAACACTAARAATTTSTTCGCACACAGGAGAGCAAGGGAGAAGAAGAGAATAGCCGATTGCCTTAAGAATTCACTAAGTAATCTTTCAAAAGACAGTTGTATGCATGGGAGATGCACACTGCCTTTTTATATTACCTTCAACATTTAATGCATGGGGACACTTGTCACTTGAGGATAAGAAGGYAGGGGTTGACTTGACCATTGTTGATATCTCATTTTCATCGTACACAACATGCATACAATACTGTTCATGCAGAGACAAACTTTTGCAGAGATATGGTCA
>NW_020202744.1:6087-16086 GCF_001531365.2 Cynara cardunculus var. scolymus
GAAGATTTTCAATCTTCGGTCCATGATCTTCAATCTTGAGTCCATGAAGATTTTCAATGTTCGGTCTATGAAGATCTTCCTTCAATCGGCTTATAGCATCAAAATATTTTCAATATTTATTTCAGCTACTTCGGAGTCTTGGTGTATATATTAGACAGTTGATCTACAGCACCGCATCGGTGACCTTCTGTCTTCACATCGGCTACTCTTCGATTTTGCCAATGGCTTAAGTATGTACCAAGACACCAATATACAAAGAACCAATAACTACTAAGTGTTGCTAATGTAGAGGAACATATCAGTGGGTCATCATCAAATCAATAGGTGACCCAACAACATCCCTCGCAATCCGCTACATGATAGGAAACTTAGCATCGTTGCACTTCCACTACATTGATATATCAAACCCTTCATAATGCGGTAACAATTTATCTGACAAATAATCATCCAACTCAGTCGTTCCAAACATATCATCCTCAAAGATCATATTCTCAAAATCCAATTTCCATGAGGCCTTGTTTGAAGAAGATTTCCCCCACTTGAGACAGTAGTGCCACTTTGTCATTTCCTTTTATTCTGATCATGTTTCTTTTTGTACTCAAATAAATCACTACATAGAGTACGTATCCTTATAACCTCATCTTTTGAGTCCACACCATAAATATTTGGGAAGAAATAATTTATCAACTTTAACTTATGTCTAGGATATAGAACAATAGCCACACTCATCACATCATGTATGACTCCTCAATATTTATCAAACTTAAGCAACATACTTGATGTCATGTTCCTAATAACGTCATTCTGATCGTCTTGCCAACTCTTAATAGATAATTTTATGTCATAGATCAAGGGGAATAACATGTTGGAAGTGGGATACTTGGTCCAGGAGAATGTCTCAGTCACACGATAAAACAAACCTAACTTATCACATACATCAGTAGCCATTTTCCATTTCCCTTCACTAGGTTAAGAAACATAATGTTTCTCTTTCTTGCTCAAACGAGTGAAGACATCTTTATATTCTAAAGAAACATTCAACATTGTATAAATAGGATTCCATCTAGTCTTACAATCAAGCACTAATTCTCTTTCACAATCTACACCTAGTTGTCGTGCAACGAGTCTAAAGTCTTGGGCTCTTTTAGGAGAACATGTCCAAAATGAGACACTATCCCTAACATTCTTGATTGCTTTCTCAATCATAAAAAAAATCCATCTTGCACAATGAGATTAATGATATACGCACAACATCTCATGTGAAACAACTTACCTTTTATAATTAAGGAGGAAGAAGAAAGAGTACCTAAGAGCCTGTCAACCAAAGCATCCTTTGTTGAACAATTGTCAAGTGTCAATGTTGACAACTTGTTGTCAATGTTCTAATCCATAAAGCACTCGATCATAACTTGGGACAATGCATCAACAGTGTGTTGAGATGGCACATGTAAAAAGCTGCATCAAAGAATATATTAAAATGAAAATATTAACATTGAATTATATAAATAGCACAAAATACTAAAAAGAGAAATAACCTGATAATCCGATTTTGTAACTTCCAATTGGCATCTATGTAGTGTGCTGTTAGTGCCTTGTAACCTTTGTTTTGGTTACCGGCTGTGCACATATCCGAAGTAAGAGCAATCATACTTTCGTTTTCTTCCAAACATCGCAATACACCACCTTTTTTTGTTTCGTATATCTTCATGATGTCAGACTTGATTGTAGCTCTACAAGGCACCTTAAATAAAGGTTGAAGACCATTTGAATACTTTCGAAAGTCATGATGCTCAACAATAGAAAGTGGATAATCTTGAAAAATGATCATCTTAGCTAAATCATCCCTTGAGATTTCAGCACTAAAGTTATAATTACTCAATAAAGATGTTTGTCCATTTTTAGCAGTCTGCTCTTGAACTAGAATATGTTGCCTTATGTATTTTGTAACTCTCCTTGGACATATCTTGAAGTGATCTTTCAAATGCATTGTCCCATCATTGGGTCTACCAGTCATCTGTTTATTGCAATACTTACATTTTGCAAATCGGCGAAGACCATCAATAGATATTGCTTCAAAATGGTTCCAGACAACATATTTCAATCTTTTGTTTGCTGGTTCACTGACTTCAGTCTCAGGGCTAATTTATGACCCCATAGGCATGCTTACAGATTCATTTGTGTCATTACAAGTCGTATTATCTTTATCGTTTCCTTCCGTAGCATTACGTCCAATATTTTATGTGTTCAAGTTTTGTGAATTTTCCATCATAGAAAAAGAATATGAAATTAGGCACAATTTTTATAGCATCACATACATAGAAATTCTCAAGCAAGATACAAGAACAAAATGTGGAAATTTAAAGATTAGTAGTTTACTACGAGATAAATTTTAGGGAGAAGACCATGTTTATGCATGTCCTCCATCCCTCCAAACTAAAAGTAAACCATAACAACATCAAAATTTTCAAGAATGGCCTTAAAATTTGAGATACATTCAAATTAAAACACAACATATTCTCGTTTGATTATGTATAGAATTTGAGATACATTCAAATTAAAACACAACAATTTTTGAGATATACTAGTTCTTCACTGTTAGAAAGAAAGAAAGTAAGTAAAGTAGTATATTTGTTGATGAATAACCCACCACACCATTCCATTCCTTAGCACTACCTATTCCAAAATCATCTCTCTCTCAATAATGATGCTAAATAGGAACATCTGTATCTATTCTTTGAGCTTTCTTTTAACTTTTACTATTATTGACTACTCATTTATGTCTTCTTCTTCTACCTCTATAAATTCATTACTCTTACCATTATAATACACAATTACATACTGTCGTTCATCTTCTTTATACTATTTCTTTCTAAATAATAATAATAACCTAACCCACTTGCCACTTCTCTCTCTCTCTCTCTCTTATTATTTACTACTCATTGTCCCTAAATAAATGCACATTCTATATAGTTTATTTGGTCAAACTCACAGATGACACCATCATTCTCTTCCATTTCCTCGAATGCCACACCAAATGCAAAGGTTGTTTTTCCTTTATGCCTCTTATACGGATTAGAAAAGAGACGAAAAATTTCTAAATGTAATCAAAGAATAGAAACATATAATCAAATAGAAAAGACTCCAAACATGTCAATAAATGAAATAAAGTTATACAAGTTGTTATTGTGTTTAACATACAATAATTCACTTTCTCTATTTAAACCCGGTTGCAAGAAGTTTCCTAATTTCACAAGGGGGGTTTAATTTTCACCACGAAATGCAACGGCTATGTATGTGTATGAACACATGATGATATTTTGATCTTGTAGTCGACACTTGTACCAACATTAAGGAAACAAACAGTTACAACTTACAACATGAATGGAAACAAACAGTTACATTAAGAAAAATTATGCATATTCTATTATGACCTAATTATATAAGCCTAAATCTATAACAAAAAAACTATCAAATACATGATTTGATGAATAAGACGACTGACCTCGAAGAAGACGACTGGCTCATTGCTCACTGCTCACACGATTGATAAAGAAGACGACTAGGGTCGATTGACGAGGGTCGATTAACGAGGATGGGGGGAGGGTCGATTGACAAGGACGAGGGTTGTGACGGATTTGGTGTTGGTCGATTGAGAGTTTGAGATGAACACGACGTGATACGACAAGTCGGCAACAAGGGCGGTGGCGTGACAACATGACTTGGTGACTTGGTGGTGTTGGTCGAATGTGGAATTATCCAGTCCAATAGACATGAAGTAAGACAACAGGCTAAGTGTCCAGTCCAAAAGCCCAAATCCAAATGTCTAGGTCTAAAGTGTATAACCAAAGCCCAATTGCCCAAATAGTCATCTATCAATAAACCGGGTACGGGATGGGTCGGGGGATACAATACCTGGCCCCGGCCCTAACCCTAGTTTGCCTCTACCAGGGATCCCTAGCCCCGGACCCGGTACCCGTTTTAACGGGGAATCCCCGTCCCTGTCCGGATCGGGTGAACCGGGTTCCCCACCGGGTCGGAGCAAATCACCATCCCTAAGTACCAGCTCCTACACCCTCCTTCACAGCGACAGATCACCTCCAGTTGGACCAGACTCTTGAAGTCAGTCTTCTTCAAGCTAGATCGCAGACCGAGCTTGAACAGCTGGTGAACATCTTAGCTAACTCTTGATAACCTCTTCTCAAGTCATGTTGATTACAAAGAGGGGGAGATAGATTTAGATGTTGATGCTGCTATCCCCACAACTGAAACTGAAGCTAATGAAGTTGAAGTTGTTGATGAAACCGTCAGAGTGATGCTGAAGCTCGTGACGAAGACCTTTCTGTCACCCCTGCAGCTGATGCTGGTGATAAGTTAGATGATGATGAAGACGATGACAATGAAGATGACGATGATTCTTCTACGCTTCCTGACGCTAGAAAGGATCTCAGTGGTGATGATAATGAAGACGACGATGATGACGACTTTGCTATTCTGAACCAGAAACCTGCCAACACTCTGAAAGGAGTCTCTCTTAGGGATTCTGCATCCTAGGGTGAGAAAGAGAAAGAAAAAGAGAAGGAGACTTCCGAAAAGAACCAGAACACCAAATCGAAAGACAAAGGTGTTGCTGAAGAAAGAGATCTCAAGGTACTCTTCAAACCTGTTGTGCCTCAAAGTACGGAATCTTACAGGTTTGCTATCGTTACTTCTTTCTGTCAACTTTCTTCTATCCCTTCTACTACTTGCGGTTGACTAGAGGAATGAGTATCTGAAAACCCAACCTCCGGTGTTCCTAATGACCAGCAGATATCTCAGCTTAAGGAGTCACTCGACCAAACTAGAGCGAAAATCCCTTTTCGTATATCTAGTTGTGGTGAGTTTGACTTCTTGTCTGAAGCTGAAAGACTCGAGACACTCAAGGCTGAGGAATAACTCAATCTTTAACGACAACAGACTGAGGACAACATAAAACTGGCCAAGTCTCTTGCTTCTCAAGTTCTTCCAAAGAAAAAGTCTAAAAGGATGGTGAACGTTGTCAAGGCCCAAGCTAAGTTACTTTCTATTGCAGAAGATGAACATGAAAAGGCAATGAAGCTAAACGACCAAGACAGAAAGTGGAGCGAAGATCGTTTGAACAAGAGGATAACTCCTCACCGTATCTTAAACGTCATGATCAGTGGACGAATGAAAGATGGTGGACTTCTCGTCTCAATGTTCATCACCATAGACAACCTTGAAGCTGTCACAGAGTATCCTTCCTACCTAGGTCAGTAAAGCTACAATGAATGGCTGGAGATCCGCCAAGCCATTCAGCGCTCAAAGTCAAGGCACAAGACGCTAACTGAAGACATCCTCAGTGAGTTGATAAAAAGTCCTGACGGATTCGAAGAAACCAGACATAACAATGTTGAACCTCTCTTTGCCAGCGAAGGGTCCTTACATACTCAACACTGTGCATCTAAAGCCTGAGTTTGGATTTATTTTCCTTGACTATGAAAGCGAACACAGCTTCCAGAGAGTGTCTTAGTTTAATCTTTCTCCTATGAAACATCTTGCCTATCTAAAATATTGGTTGGACAATGATTTATATGGTGAAATGATAGACCGCAAGATCAGAAGAAAATTTCTATGTCGAAAGATGCTTGGAGAATAAGTACCTGGTTACATTGACTTCAGCGACCTAGATTAGTTATGAAATTCTGTCGTGTAAATTTATCTTTCATTGTATGTCTTTTGGTATCTATATCTTTTCTTTCAATGTACAACTTATATGTAATAAGTCTAGAAATGTACTGACTGAAACACTTGACACTTGTAATTTTCCTTTGATTAATATAAGTTTTTCATCAACATCATTGAAAAAGATCCTTGAAAATAGTAATAGGGAAACATGTCTATGAGTTCCAGTATGCTCTTATAGTCACTGAAAATCTCTAGTCAGTGAACATGCTTTCAGTTTCAATTTCTCTTCTTGTACTTTTTCTTAAACTTGTAACTTAAGAAAACTTATAAAGTAAAAACTGATTCACAGAAAAAGATCCCAAAATAGTTAAAAGGGACATGTACTTCATATGTAACTTTTCCTTACTATTAATCCTTAAGGCAATTTTCTTTATGTTGCTTTGTCATCATCAAATAGGGGGAGATTGTTGATCCTCTCTCTCATTGATTTGATGATAATCCCTTTTACCTTTCAAAGTATTAGTGTTTCTGTCTTTTCAGTTCCAGCGATCATCACTGAGTCTGTTCAGTGATCGCTGAAACACGCATTGTAAATCCTACAGCGATAGCGATACTTCAAGAAGACAAAACTCACACCAAAGAACCTTTAGGGAATGTCGAAGACTGAAACTGAAGATTAGTGACTGGCGTGTTCATGATTTGAAGCAGTATTCAATGATTACAACCTGGTCAACATATGTGTGAATGCTGAAGAGACCTCCAGTGTTATTTTCTTGTCCTTCCACACACAAAGGACAAACCCATGCCCTTTTAAGAGTATATTACAGCATGAAGACGACTAGTCGACTCTAGTGCCCACCAACTTCATGAAAGGATGTCTGCTTATGAATAGACAATTGTACTATTCACTGTAGAAAAGGATAAACTTTCCTCTTAAAGCTTGACGCGTGTTCCATCCCTTCTGATTTGCATTTAATGCAATGGGTATAAATAGTTGAGTGCTTTCTCCATGCAAGACACATAGAGAGATCACACATCTATCTAAAGAACACATACACTTATCTTCAAGCAAGTTAGAATCCCTCTCAAGAATTCTAAACTTCTTACCCAAGAAGAACATCCTCCTGTCTTTATCTTTTTGGCAAATCTTTTTTATTTGCTAAGTATATTTGTGAGTAATCTTAGATTGTTTTAGATAGATTATATTTACCATTTCTATTTCCGCAAACAATCTGCAAAAAATTTGTATTGATCTTTCTTTATCAATATATATTTTTTAAATACGAATTTTTCTTGTTTGTATTCATCCCCCCTCTATAAAATGTTCGTCTAAAACTCTTGTAGACCCGGTTGGGACCAACAGTGACTAGTAACGAAGACTTCAGGGATTGTTGTAGTTCCCATTGGTCACTTGACCCCTTCTACTTCAAACATTGATTCTTCAGTCTTTGAAACTCCTTCAGCTTTTGAACCTATATCAGTTGTTGAATCGCTTACTGAGACTCCTTTAGCAATCCAACCTGTTGCTGAAGAATATGTTGCTGATGCCTCATTTTCTATGCTTGAGCTTCCAATCTCCGATGATAATCCTCTACCAGTCCAGCGATGGATGAAAGACCATCTAATACACCAAATTATTGGTGATCCAAGTGCAGGTATTCAGACACGACGTGGTCTAGGTAATATTTGTCTCTTTGTCAACTTTGTTTATTTAGTTGAGCCCAAGAAGATCAATGAGGCTATCACCGACCCTAGTTGGGTTCTTGCTATGCAAGAAGAGCTCATTGAGTTTGATAGGAACCAAGTCCAGTACCTTGTCCCGCATCCATCTGACGAAACTGTGACAGACACCAAGTGGGTTTATCGTAATAAGTTAGATGGACAAGGAATTGTGACCCAAAACAAGGCTCGTCTTGATGATCAGGGTTACAGACAAGAAAAATGGATCGACTATGATGAAACCTTCACACCAGTGGCAAGAATGAAAGCCATTAGACTCTTTCTAGCCTATGCTACCCATAGAGACTTCAAAGGCTTCAAATGGATGTAAAGAACACTTTTCTTAATGAGAAATTTCTAGAGAAAGTTTATGTTGAACAACCTCCAGGGTTTCTTGACCCCAAATATCCAAATCATGTCCATAGATTGGATAAAGCTCTTTATGGGTTAAAACGCCCCCTCGTGCCTGGTATGATATCCTCTCCTCATTTTTCATCTCTGAGAAATTTATCCGTGGAAAGATTGACCATACCTTATGTCTTTGAAAAGTCAAGGGTCACATCATTCTAGTCCAAATTTATGTTGATGATATAATTTTTGGTTCCACTAATCCCTCTTTATGTTTTCGGTTTGCTGAACGCATATCAGATGATCATGATGGGAGAACTGACTTACTTTCTAGGTCTTCAGATTAAACAATCAGATAAAGGTATCATTATCAATCAAAGTAAGTACGTCAGGGATATACTGAAGAAGTTTGATCTAAACAACAGCTCATTTATGTAGACTCCAATGGCTCTTCATCTCTCGTTGAACAAGATCCAAATGGAAAGCTTGTAAACGTTACTGTTTATAGACGAATGATCGGCTTCCTGCTGTATCTCACAGCAAGTCGTCTAGATATTATGTATTCTAATTGTTTGTATGCACGATATCAATCTGAATCTAAGGAGTCTCATCTGATTACTGTAAAATGCATCTTCAGATATCTGAAGGGAACTCCTAATCTGGGTCTTTGGTATCTGGTGTGGAAGGATCTGTACCCTTAAAAGGCTATAATAACAAGTAAATCAACAAGTATACATGGCTTACAAATATCGTCCAAATCAAGTAATAATGGTAAGTAATAGCAAATATCGTTCCTTAGAGATTTAAATTGCAAAGAGAGTCATAAAAGTCAACTTTAAAGTGAGATTTCAGAAAAAGGTTTTTGGAAGCAATAAATCTTCAGAGAGAAAATATCTTTGTAAGAGTTGGTAACCAAATACTAGATGAAACATTAATTAAAATATAGTATGGATGCAAGATCAGGTTGGATTTCAACAACAAAGTCTAATGAATATTGCTCTACAAATAGCTCTTTACAACACTACTGGATCGAACGGCCTTCCAAGGAAGTGCAGATTAGACCATATGTTGGAAGTGTACTTGGGGTGCTAAAGTGTATGTTTTTGCACACAAATCAGTATCCCAAGGACTTAGGTTTTGACCTAATAAGTTATGTGGATAGTGATTTTGCAGGTTGCAAAATTGATAGAAAAAGCACCACTAGAGGCTATCAGCTTCTAGGTGGAAAATTGGTGAGCTGGACAAGTAAGAAGCAAAACTTAGTGTCCACATCAACAATTGAGGCTGAATATGTTGCTGTTGAAAGCTGTTGTGCTCAAATCTTATGGATGAAAAACCATCTCGGTGACTATGATCTTCAGCTCTCAAAGATCCCTATTTATTGTGGTAGCAACAGTGCTATTGCTATTGCAAACAATCTTGTTCTTCACTATAAAACCAAACATATTGAGATCAGATATCATTTTATCTGAGATTATTTTATGAAAGGTAATATTGAACTTCACTTCTACCCATTAAGTACCAACTCGCTGACCTTTTCATAAAGCCTCTTGATGAGACAAGATTTAACATCTTGATCAGCGAACTTGGAATGTTGAACGTTGAGGAAAAATTCCTCCAACTCTGAGCAGTACTCAGTGAAACATAAGTAAAATGATTCAGTGTTCTCACTCTATCACTGTCACACCCCACTGCAGCGGATTCTACGGGATGTTACAGAGCAAGTATGCATGGCACAAGACAAAAGAAAAACATACACCATAGATCACAGTAAAAAAGTTACATGGTACGGTTTACATAATTCATCGATCAATTACAAAACAAATAAAGAAAATTCAAAATTTTAAGTCCAACGAGAGTCCAAGCTTTTGATGAAATAAGATTCCACACACATGCAAGCACCATGACAACTCTTACTTTTGACCGCCTAAAAAGCATGTGAGAAACGGTCAACTAACATCATAGTTGGTGAGTCTACGGGTTTTGATAAATAACAATTTTACCGGTGTTGGAACGAAATCAAAGGTCGTACAAAAGTGGGTTTATCCCATCCATAGTTCCATTGCTTATGATATTGCGCATTGTATGCTTAAGATATACATATAGTAAAGGGCTACTACTAAAGCCTGCTGACATAGTTTCCATGCCCCGCATGGTCTGGTCTTATCGCCAACCAGATCGATATAGTTACCAAAAAGTAATTTATGCACCCCCCCCGTCGCACAATGTGCGGATGAGGTGGGATTGTCA
>NW_020202744.1:17870-22243 GCF_001531365.2 Cynara cardunculus var. scolymus
AAGAGAGTTGTATTGGTTAAGTAGGATTTTGTTGTCTTTTATATTTAAATTTAATCCATCTTCTAGAAGACTTCCACTAATTAAAAAAATCTGAATTTCTACAATACTTATTTAAGATTATGATAAATGTTATCATAATTATATAACAGAATGGCTAAAATCGGGTATTGGTACCGAAAACGGGCATTTTTCGTGCTTTTTGCGTAACGAAATGCAATTTTTTTTTAAAATTTTCTTAAGGGAACTCATGTAAATTGAATACTTTTAACATTATTTTATGATCTTGCCTTATCAGCCTGATAGGCAGAATCGGGACCTGCCAATATCGTTAAATCGGTTGCRYGCRCAGAACYCAAAGTTGTCTTAAAAATGCCAAAGGCAATATATTGAGCTATAATTTACCAAAATTAACTATTTGGGATATAATATTAATATAATCGTTGTACAGAACCCTGTTCCATTAATAAAATCAGTTAAAGTAAGTGCTAACCTGAGGTGGAAAGTTGAGGGTTGTCACAGTCTCCCCCGGTTAAAAGAATTTCGTCCCGAAATTCAAAATTTTTTTTTGACATGCGGCCACCCGTTCTAGTAAAGAGATGAGGGTATTTCTGTTTCATAAAATCCTCACGTTCCCAAGTGTATTCCGGTCCACGCCTGGATTTCCAGTGAACCTTGACGATCGGGATTTTACTCCTTTTGAGTTGCTTAACTTCCCTGTCGAGTATCTCTTCTGGTTCTTCAACAAAGTGAAGAGTTTTGTCTACTTGAATTTCTTCCAAGGGAACGATTTGAGATTCGTCGGCTAAACACTTTTTAAGGTTYGAAACRTGAAAYGTGCCATGAATCTCGCTCATCTCTTCAGGTAACTTGAGCTTATACGCGGCGGGACCAACTTTGTCAATAACTTCAAAGGGTCCAATGTACCTAGGGCTCAATTTACCTCTTTTACCAAACCGCACTAAACCTTTCCAAGGGGATACTTTCAAAAGCACCTTGTCTCCCACCTGGAATTCCAATGGTTTCCTAAGGTTATCAGCATAACTTTTCTGACGATCCCTAGCAGCCTTGATTCTATCTCTGATGATAACAATTTTATTGGTCGTCTCTTGAATTACCTCGGGTCCTGTTAGTTGACTATTCCCGATTTCCACCCAACTAAGTGGGGATCGACATTTTCGACCATACAAGGCTTCATAGGGGGCACACTGGATACTAGTGTGATAACTGTTATTGTAGGAAAACTCTACCAAYGRCAAATGGTTATCCCAGTTTCCTYCAAAATCCATAACGCATGCGCGCAACATATCTTCCAATGTCTGGATAGTTCTCTCACTTTGACCATCTGTCTGCGGGTGATATGTCGTGCTCCAATCCAAACGAGATCCTAATGCTTTGTGCAATGACTGCCAAAATCGTGATGTTAAGTGACTGTCCCTATCGGAGATAATGGAGATGGGTACCCCATGACGGGAAACCACCTCGTTGACGTAGATTTGCGCAAGTTTTTCCATCTTATAGTCCTCCCGGATAGGTAGAAAATGCGTTGACTTTGTCAGGCGGTCAACTATTACCCAAATTGCATCATGCCCTCTGGCAGTTTTGGGTAACTTAGTCACCAAATCCATATCCCACTTCCATTGCGGGATTTCTGGCTGTTGCAATAGACCTGATGGCTTCTGATTCTCAGCCTTGACTTTTGAACAGGTTAAGCATTTTCCAACATACAACGCCACATCTCTCTTCATTCTCGGCCACCAATAATACTCCTTTAGGTCGTTATACATCTTATCTGCTCCGGGATGAACGGAATACCGTGACTTATGAGCTTCAGATAAAATCAGTTCTCGCAGATCGCCAAACTTTGGTACCCAAACTCTTCCCTTTAAGTACTGCACACCATCGGTCTTAAGGTCAAACTTTCCTTCTAGGTGATGAAGAGTTTCATCCTTTAACTTCTCATCCTTTAGCGCCTCTTCTTGAGCTTCACGAATGCGAGTTTTTAAACTAGTTTGCACAAGCATTTCCAACGCTCGCACTCGTAAGGGTTTTACCCTTTCCTTGCGGCTTAGTGCATCAGTCACTACATTGGCCTTTCCTGGGTGGTATTTGATTTCACAATCATAATCACTTAGTAATTCCACCCATCTACGCTGTCTCATGTTGAGCATTTTCTGGTCAAGGATGTGTTGAAGACTTTTGTGGTCTGTATACACGGTGCACTTTGTACCATACAGGTAGTGTCTCCAAATTTAAAGTGCAAAGACCACTGCTCCTAGTTCTAGATCATGAGTAGTGTAGTTTCGCTCGTGAACCTTAAGCTGCCTGGATGCGTAGGCGATAACTTTATTCTTTTGCATCAACACACATCCCAATCCCTGATGAGACGCATCACAATACACTACAAAATTTTTTGTCCCTTCCGGCAATGCTAGAATTGGCGCATTGCACAACATCTGCTTTAGTAGTTGAAAAGCGTCCTCTTGTCGTTGTCCCCACTCAAACTTCTTGTCCTTCTGGGTTAACGTCGTCAACGGTTGTGCGATCTTTGAAAACCCTTCGATGAATTTCCTGTAATATCCGGCCAATCCTAAGAATTGAGGGATTTCTGTCGACGTTTTCGGGGTCTCCCATTTCTTGATTGCTTCAACCTTTGTTGGGTCCATGTGTATCCCTTTCTCACCAACCACGTGCCCAAGAAAATGTACTTCTCGAATCCAAAATTCACACTTCAAGAATTTGGCATACAATTTTTGGTCCCTAAGTAACTCTAGTATCACCTTTAAATGTTGCTTGTGATCTTCTTTGCTTCGGGAGTAGATTAGTATGTCATCGATGAACACGATTACAAAAGCGTCCTCTTGTCGTTGTCTCTACTCAAACTTCTTGTCCTTCTGGGTTAACGTCGTCAACGGTTGTGCGATCTTCGAAAATCGTTCGATGAATTTCTTGTAATATCCGACCAATCCTAAGAATTGACGGATTTCTGTCGGCGTTTTCGGGGTCTCCCATTTCTTGATTGCTTCAACCTTTGCTGGGTCCACGTGTATCCCTTTCTCACCAACCACGTGCCCAAGAAAATGTACTTCTCGAATCCAAAATTCACACTTCGAGAATTTGGCATACAATTTATGGTCCCTAAGTAATTCTAGTATCACCTTTAAATGTTGCTTGTGATCTTCTTTGCTTCGGGAGTAGATCAGTATGTCATCGATGAACACTATTACAAACTTGTCTAGGTATGGTCTGCATACTCTATTCATCAGATCCATAAATATGACTGGAGCATTCGTGAGTCCGAAGGGCATAACCATAAATTCATAATGTCTGTAGCGTGTCCTGAACGCCGTCTTAGGAACATCCTTTACATGGACTCTCAGCTGATGATATCCTGACCATAGATCGATCTTAGAAAAGAAGCTAGTGCCTTGAAGCTGATCAAACAAATCGTCTATCCTAGGGAGTGGATAACGATTCTTGATAGTCAACTTGTTCAGCTCCCTATAGTCTATACACATTCTGAGGGATCCATCCTTTTTCTTAACGAACAATACAGGTGCTCCCCAGGGTGAAGAGCTTGGCTAAATAAATCCTTTTTCTAGTAAATCTTGTATTTGGTTTGACAACTCCTGCATTTCTGCCGGTGCTAAGCGGTACGGTGCTTTGGCAACCGGTGCTGCTTCAGGAATTAAGTCGATTTGGAACTCGACCTGCCTTGGTGGAGGTAGTCTGGGCAACTCGTCCGGAAACACCTCAGGATAATGTCGTACTACCGAAATGTCCTCAAGTTTCTTCCCTTCAGGTTTCTTTTCTGTCACCTGGGCTAAGAACGCCAGGTACTTCTTCCTCAAGTAGCTATGAATCTTCATACAAGATACTATCCTAAGGCTTCTCTCAGGTGTTTTGCCTTGGACTATGAGTGTCTCGCCGCCTTGTAATGGAATCCTTACAAGTTTCTCATAACAGCCTATTTGAGCTCTATTTAGTGACAACCAATCCATGCCTATAACTACATCAAAACTTCCTAACTCGATTGGAATGAGATCTATACTAAACAGCCTATCAGCTAGGCCTAAAGTGCAATCAAGAATTACATCACAAGCCTCGAACTTTCGTCCGTCAGCCATTTCTATGGTGTACGCTTCATCTAGTCTTTTAGAGTTTGTTGATCCCAGATCTCTCAAATAACAATAATAATTTAGTTACGAATAACCAAATTATACTATTTTAATAAAGAAAGTAAATAAAACTCAAAAATAGATTATGAATAAGAAAGAACAGTTTTGAGTTTCAAAAGTTTTACTGAATAATAAAACGTAAATACAGAGTAAAAACCTTATGCACGTATATGCATGTATGTGTGCATGCGTTTATGC
>NW_020202744.1:24468-26067 GCF_001531365.2 Cynara cardunculus var. scolymus
TGCATGTCCCCTTTGGTGGCGTAGTCGGTGGAGGCCGATGGTGGTGGTGGCATGGAGGTGGATGTGGAAGGGGGAATGGGAGGTTGGTGATTAGGTGCCTCACCTCAGCAGTAAAGGAGGAAAAGGCGTCTTCGAATGATGGGCCTGCAGAGGGATGGGGTGGGGGAGGGATGGGTTGTGGAGTTTGGGCAAGGATAGCAAAGGGTAATTGGGTGAGGGTGTCTTGTATGGAGGCTATTTGCTGGGTGAGGGTGGTGAGGGATTCATCGATTGATGAAGTGGAGGGTTGGGGGATTTGGGAGGGAATGGAGGAGGGTAGTTGGTTAAGGGTGCGGGTGAGGATTTGGAGTTGGGAGATGATATAGGTAAGGTTCTCATCGGTCTCAGTTGCCTGACCCGTGAGGGTAGCAATGGATTGGAGAAGAACTTGGTTGCGCTGGGTGGCTAGGGATGAAAGAGTATTGTGTTGTTGGGTGATTTGTTGTTGAAGGATATGGAGGCGGGAAGAGGTGGTTTGGGTTTGGGAATAAAGTTGGTCGAGGTGGCGTTGGATAATGGCAAGGGACTGGGGGAGGTCTTGGGTGTTGGGTGCGGGTTGATTTTCGACCAATCCCTGAATAATGAGTTTAAGGTCATCCAAGGACCGCATCACTTTGTCAACGAAGGCTTGGAACTCAGCCTTGGTGACTAGATCAGCAATAGGGGTAACCCCTGTAGCAACGGATGCTGCAGGTTGTGCCTCTGTTCCTGAGGCGCCTTCTTGGCCTTGTGTAAAGGTAGGCCTTGAAGGACTTCCATCGTGTCCTTGATAGCCCTCAAGGGAGGAACTATCTCGCGATGTTTGGATATTCGCTTCTTCTTCCGCATCTTCAGAGGAGGAGGAAGAGAATCGGATGTGTGTCCCCTTCGATAGATCAAATATCGAGGGGATTGGTGCATGAAACGAAGATCGCTATGAACGATCTGTTGGTTCAAGGACAGAAGCAACAAATGCTTCTGTGTGTGTGAATGGATGTGGCGAGCCCTGAGGCGATTGGGCTCTTGTTGCTGCATCACCTCTCTGTTGAGAGAGGGGTGATGGATGTTGAGGTTCCTCAATTTGTTCATCTCCAGAGGCCCGAAGAATGGCCTCTGGATGGCTGGTATGGGTTGGGATTGGACTGGGTCGTCCTGTTTCAATATCCCCTTGGCTTTGATCGCCAGGGATAGTGGATGTGGTTGCCCTTTGGGGAGTGGGATGGGAAATATGTTGGTGAGGTCTGAGGGAAGAACTAGCATCATCATCATCATTATCATCCGATGAAGATGATGCTGGTGTTTCCTCGTGTGGTGGGGAGGACGGCTTTAGGTGCTCCGGGGTAGCTGAACTCGGCTCTTGAGTCAGCAGAGAGCGTTCATAGGCGAGGCGTAGCTCATTTGTCGATGGAATGACATTGAGCATAGCCCTTGAGAGGGGTCTGTTGATGCGATAGCCTTCCTTCGAAAGCGTTGGACGATGAGATTGCATCCTGTAGACCGGGGTGTATGGTGCGGGTGCTGGAAGATCATTTTGCCTCATTGCGTCTCCAATGATGAGAGCAAGGAAGCGAGGAAAGAGGA
>NW_020202745.1:0-17066 GCF_001531365.2 Cynara cardunculus var. scolymus
ACTGAACAAGCTCAGTGTATGATCGCTGGAACTGAAATTACAGACACAGAAATACATCGAAAGGAAAAAGGGATTATCATCAAATCACTGAGAGAGAGGATCAACAGAAACTAATAAAAGCTTTTTTAAAAAAACAAACAAGGCCTAAGACTCTATACATCGTGTTATCACCTAGCAGAGTCATGCATTTTTAATAAGCATTCGCCTTGTTTACAACAAAAAAACAACTTTTCGACAAATTAATCTGTTAAAGGCTCATAAACGATCAAAAAATCATGGAGTAATATGGTATCACAGCCGTTCTCTAGTTCATTGCTTCACCACAAAAACTGAGTTTTTAAGACAAAATTAGCCCAAAACTTCAAGACATTAGGGGCCATTCTATCTTTAGAGCCAAAACGTCTGCGTATCAAATAATCAAGTAAAAAATGCAACAAAATCTAAAAATTCATACCAAATTGAAATAACAAAAATGTCATGTTAACATTCTTCAGAAGCCGGAATCAGGAATCGCAAAATCGACTAAAGAGTAAAGCTTAAAACATTTATAATTCAGCAGAAAGTTGAAACATCTATACTATCTTATAAACTAAATTTGTCAAAAGTCTTAAAAGCAATTTTTAATGCACAAAACACTATACATTTATGCTTAAAGTCTTAAAAACAACTCATAATGCATTAAGTACTATTATTTTATACATTCAGTCTTAAAATATCTTAATCTACAATTAAAATAACATATAGTACAAGTTACCAATGCACATTATTACATTTTCTTTTCATGTTCCCAAGATACTTTTGACACCTTTCACTCATGCCTTCACCCTCTCATACCTCTATGTCTTCTCCCCATCCTCCATGGTGAGATTCAAACTAATTCACCAAAAGTTATTAAAAGTTCTCTCATTCATTTTTCATTCAATTGCTCTAGAACTCTCGGTCTCGATCTCTTCATTATTTGCTCTTGGTGTAAATCGAACACATTTGTAAAGTCGTTTAAATATATTGGATTTTAAACTGTCATACAATTTTTTTTTTTATTGATAGACTGTAATTGGAACCATAACTCTTATTTATTCAAATTGTATTAATATGTAAAGACCATGTGTAACTTATATCATTGTTAAATCTTCTCTAATAATGAGTGAAACTTCAAAATCGTTAAAATTCAAGGCTCCCGCCACATTGCGCGGGTACACAACTAGTATATAATTAAGTAAATGCTAAAACATGTATAATTGGGGCCCGTGCAAAACCAATTCCATAATTCAAATTGGAACACCGTCAGGTATGGCCCCGATCTTTTTTGCTTTTGCTTTAGGAACAGAAGTTCAAACTAGTTTACCTTCACGCCTCGTAAAACATTCCGACCTCGATACGCTGCTGAAGCGGCACTCCTAACGTCGGAAGCGCAGACCGACAATTACTATGCATAAATTCATAAAATGCAAGCATGAATCTATCAAACCACGTACACTTCTTGCTTATATAAAATCTCGTCTTCCCACGAACATGAACCACCGCAGCATGTTGTGCCTCATTTAAATCCGTCATTTCTTGCTCCTCCAGCGGTGGGTTCTCAGTAAATTGCTGCATTATATGATCCTGCAAGCTAGCAATAACTTGAGAAACAAAGTCTCCTTGAAGACTAAGCAAATCTGCATATCCGTACTGAATCAAACACCCGTAAGCCCCTTTGAGTCCCAATCCTTTTACGACAATCCGCTTGTTGGGTGCAACTTTAGGAACCAACAAATACCTTAGTGTCGTAAACACGGTTACCTTATGAATGGATCTCATGTTTTTGATATAATGACTCAATACTGGGGTGAACCCATCTTGAATGTTGGTGTAAAAGAAGCAGAGTCCAGGAACCCGTTGGACGCCTGGATCAGAAAGCAAACTTTTAAGCCTTTCGGTATTTATCTTGTGGGTTAACTCGTACTCCATCTTTCTCTGTCTGCCATAAAACCATCCAAACATGATGAAAGCAAGGATCAATGAAATGGCAAAAGGAATCCATCCACCGTCTTTGATTTTGGTGAAAACGGAGCTCACGTAGAGACCTTCAATTGTCAAGAAGACAAAAGAGAAGAGAGCAACCAGAAATGCGGGAATTCTCCAAATCACGATCATAACCAATGTTAGTAATAGAGTGGTAATGAGCATGACTAGGATAATAACAACACCTGCAATTGACGTTGCATAATAAGCACATGCTATAAAACGAGAAGAAACGAATCGGGTGTAATCAAATAATACCGTTACAGCAAAAGACCTGTAACCGGAAAAGAGTAAATTCCAGTTCTTATTTTATGCAACTACTTTCAAAATCTTCATTTTGGTATATCGGACGTGACAATAAAATAATTTATTGTCTCATGTCACGTGCTTCATTAGACTGGTGGACAGGAAAGCACCGAGTGGTACAAAATGCATTTTTTTTCTGTCCCACCAAAAATAGAGGAAAAAGAACAAGGGAGATGAGATAAGGTTGGTAAATTACTAAACTACCCATGTCAATTAAAACCATAAAAAACCTTCCACAATTCTTTCACCCGCCTACCTCATTTTCATATGTCAAATGGCAGTACTATCCACCTACCAAACACACACTTAGGTACCTATTTTATATCTGAGAACACAAATAAAACATACTTGGATGGAATTCCTATTTCGTGTAACATACTTTGGTCTAATGTTTGAGATATCACACTAAGTACCAAAATTAAGCTCTTGAAAGTAAGTTAATCAAAATAGAAATCAGACAAAGGTACGTTGAATTTTCATGCAATTTGTCCCATCAAAAAATGGCAAAGTATCACATTTTTTACACAAATCTCCTGGTTCAAGAAAATGTTCACATGTCAGAACTTACTTAATTTGTTTCCTTATCTATTCAACTCCCTACTCCAACGTTTCCCAGAAAAGCTGTTGTCTAGAATGGTTTTAATTTTTCTTTACATCTATAGTCAATAGGTTCAGCCATATGTTCAACAGTTTGCTTGGATGTATGAAATAATATATAACCACAATACATTAACCCCTATGAATGTGTATACAAATGAAAGATGCTAATTGTGCAAATGTAATGTGATCCACTTGGCAAATCTGAGTTGCAAGAATTGAGAAAACATACCAAAGGCATTTCCAATTTCTTTTCCGTCCCCAAAAATAAGTATGACAGCAACACAAAAAACCATGAGAGCATAGTTTGTTTCTGGGGAGTAAACCTGGCCTTCATTGCTGGAGGATGTATGCACAATCTTGATCCGAGGGAAATAATCCAATACAACAGATTGCTTGATAACGGAAAAGGTGGCCGATATCAGAGATTGACTGGCAACAATAGCAGCCAAAGAGGATATAACAAACATTGGCCAATATACCTCTCTGGGTATGAACTTGTAAAACCCATCCTCATGATCATTTGGGTGCTGAATCAAGTAAGCTGTCTGTCCCGCATAAGTTAGGATCAATGATGGGTATATAAGGGATAAAAACGTGATCTGTAAGGAGCCAGGGAGTGTTAGGAGCACCTTTTTTGTAACTAAACAAATGATAACCAAATAGAAACAGAATACCTGAATGGATGGCCTGTCAAAATGACCAAGATCAGCAAACAAAGCTTCAGAACCTGATTATAGGAAGGAATAAAAACATAGTCCGGTTTAGTTATCAATATATGTTGTTTAAAATCAAATACTCTCCCCATAAACTATAAATGATCATTTTACACAACCTAAAGTAAAAAAGAAGCCTTCCATTAATGTTTTTATATAACGAAAAGTTATATAGTACATTGTTACAAATTATACATACCATTATCAAAGGCTTACCATAGAGATTAACTTAAAAACTTTCCTACTTTAGCTACTGTATTATTCATTTTAAAATATATACAGATTCTTCTCATTCACTCTAAACCTCATGGTAGCAGAGCCAATGACTGGGATATTTTATTCCAAGAAGTGCAAAAGAAATACTTTGAATTTGGCTGTGTGGCAATCCTAGGTTTCCTTTGGGAAACATAGTTGGAGTTGTACTTGTTTTCTAGCTATTTCAGTGCTTTGAGGGTGGCTTTCCTTCACACTCATTATATGTGCCTACTGTTGTGTAAGTTGTTGACTATTTGGTATTAATATAAAATGGCTGAAGGTAGTAATAAAAACACAGTTACTTAAGTTACTTTCTGATCTTCCAAAATTACAGATAGAAAATCAACTTGCAATAGGAATTATGCTCAATGGCAACCAACTATCAGCAGGTGTGTATCTGGTCCAGCATTGGAGGACCATTCAACTGGAGTAAAATTACAAAAAAAATGTGTCTATATTAAACATTGATACTGGACCACCAATTACCGCCTGTATCATTGGGATTGGTTCTTGCTTTTTCTGTTAAGAGTGGGTCTTTTTCTTTCGCTGGATTTACACCAAGCCTAGATGATGTAATTCTCATTCACACAGTGAATATAATACATGAATCAGAGCTGTTCTCTGAGGAGGGTACTTGGCTAATTGACTTGTGGCTATCATTGCTCTAACATGTTTTAATGAGAAGTTTAATAAAAGAAGTTAAATATGTACAAGTAACATTCGGATAAGTTGTAAAAATATTTGGAAATTAATTTTGCCATACACAACAATTGGGTATACGTGGCTTGCAATTCATTTTGCAAGATGTGTAGAAAGATAGACAAATCTCGCAACATAGCGTGCGACATGGACTCATGAGCTAGAAGTCACGCGTGCAAGTCGCTTAGCCATACAGGACTTGTGCAAGCAAATTTGAGTCGCTTACTTCTTGAAAAGGTTGAGGTTTGGAAGACTGGGAGAGCATCGATGTGACTTAGTGCTCGCCCACGAAGTCGTGATCTGGGTTGATTTAGAGAATTAGGTCAAGAGAACACATTACAATATGGAAATACGATTTGCACACTTGTCCTCCTCTCCAATTCGAAATAGAAGATTTGGCTGCCATTTCAGTAGGATATTCTCATTTCCTAAGCATTTGTTGTAACCCTTTATTTGTTAGTAAAATGCATCATCTTGTGTTCACTGCAGACGTACACTATCAAATTGATGGTGAAATCAAATACCATGTGTTGCTTCTGTAGTTGCATTGTTTGCTGCTTTCACATTATTGTTTACGATTACATGTTGGACAAACTAGTAATCCCATTCCTATTCGAATTTTGCGCTGGGTCACGTTTTTCTTAGATAGGGACCATGATGTTTGTTGAAAATCCCCAACATCTCGTCTCTTGGAAGAGTAAGAAACACAATGTTATATCCAGGTGAAATGCATAAAACCAAATATAGGGCTATCAGCTATGGAAGAAACCATTTGTGAACTTATATAGGTACATCATTTACTTGGTGAAATTGGTTTTCTTGCTCTAAACTAACGAATTGGGGTATGAAAACGAGTCAGTTACTTATGTTGCAAACAATCATGTGTTCCATGAAAGAATCAAGCATATAGAAGTCAACTGTCATTTCACTTGGGAAAAGCTAAAGGATGGAACAATCACAGCTCCACATTTTAGTACATAGAGTCAATTAGCCAAAGTGTTCACCAGCACATTACCTAGGAATCAGCTCGTAACAAGTGGGCCATAATCAATACCTATGCTCCAGCTTTTTAAGGGAAGTGTTACAGATTGTACATAGCGTTATCATAAGGACTTAGACTTAACTACCTTCCCAATTTAGCTCTCTACTCTTGTGTGAATACCTCATGCATTATTCGATATAAAATATACGGACTCTCATTCTCTCTAAACTTCATATATTACTTAAGGGAGCAAAAATTTAAATTGTCGTTACACATCTAAAGGATTATGTCTCAATAGAATTAAAGAGAGACACTTGAGAAATTATGTGCTTTATGTAAAACATGCTCTGAATTACACAAAATAGACCTTGAGGTCGAGATGTAAGTTATCAAAGAAAAAGTGCAGAGATAATATGAAATGTAAATAAACAAGAAAAATTATCTGAAAATTGCTTAAAAGGTTGAAAACCCATAAAGCTTTTTAAATTTGAGGACAAAATCAAAAGCCATAAGACTCATTTAAAATTTAAGACAGAGGGCGCAATAAAGACAAATAAGCTGTAATGATGACCATGGAAGCAGATATTGAAGGACATATACGACTTTAGCATAGCATAACAGTCAGAAACCCTGTAAGATTTGCTTCAGGTGTGGTGCTAAGAACATTGAACATGTTATAATGAATGAACTGTTCATCGTCCTGAAGTTTCTACCTAAACAAGTTGTAGTGTTGTGGTTTGGTAAAAAAAGGTGGGGCTTCAATTGGGCTAGCAAGATATGTTGCAGTACTGAAGGAAATAAATATTGAAGGACTAGTCAAAGGATCTCTCTGATATATGATACCAAAGGTGATAAAACTCACCAGTTATGCAAAGGATCGTGCCATTAAGCAACAGCCAACCCTCATGACCATTCCTCCAGAAGAACTGGAAGATGTAGTGCGGTGATATTGCCTTGAAAATACTAGGGTAATGACGTATGACGTTGTAAATACCAATAATGGGAGTAGTCAATGTCCATACTCCCATGATGGGGGAGAAGAGAAAGCTCACTCTTGCAGTACCAAATTTTTGAAGCATGAACAGAACAATGAGAACTAATGCAGAGAGGGCCCCGATCAGAGCTGAAAATTGACAAGCAAAAATCATAAACAGAAGATGAGGAGCTATTTAATTTGTGAGGCAAGTGGTTAACAGGTTAAGTAAACTGAAAGCAAAGCATTGATGCACTTTATTCAACTTAATCAGTCAGTTTGAAAGAAAACATTAATTCAGTTAACATAACAAGAAAGATAAGCCCCAACCTGATCCTAAGTTATTCTAATATCTTTTATAACATGTCTATTGCTTGAAGCATCCCAAATAGAGAAAAAAGAGCAATTTCATAACCTCCTCAAGTCAAAAGCTTTACATAAGATAGTGGGTCATGCTCACTAGTCTGTGACCAAATATTTGGCGCTACGAATAACCTGAACCATTTATAAAAAGCTTAAGTTGTGAACAACCACCAAAAATAATATCAGCTTTGCAAGCAGACATTGGGAACATGTCTTACTAATGGAATCCACACATGGAACAAAAAAAGATCAAAGAAATCGATGGATTGTTTTCAAGGGAACTAAAGGAGTCTGTATGCATTTTAACTTACATTTGCTGAATTCTGGAAAAGGACCCCTGATACCATCCATTGCTGACAACACTGCTTACAATTTTGGAAAGAAAACACAAGGTCATAATACGATGTAACTAGAATGATGTCTTTATTGGCACCCTCAATTCTATGAGAAAATAGATGTCTCTTTTTCACAGGCTTACGGTCTAAAGGTGCCGTCTGCCCACGAGAGTGGAAAAATATTTGATACAAATTGGGTATGAGTTATATGCAAGCAAACCTGAGATGGCGGGGGTGAGTATCCCATCACCAATTAGCATACACATGCCGAGTATTGCTATGAAAAACAATACCCTTCTGGCAATCAAACTCCTCTCGATAAACATCCCAAGCCTACTTCTCCTTTTTGAGCCTTGATGCAAGTCATCATGTGAAAGGTTTGATTGTAAAGCGACACTTCTTGAAGTAATAGCTCCAATGTTCATGTGCCTGCAAAGTAATGAATACAGAGCAAACGTACCACCTGGCAAGCACATCAATTATGAGTCAAAACTTCTCCCACCATGACCCCAAATTCTTGAAACATTTGCAGCAATTTGTAACACAGAACAAAGAACTTACCACAAAAAGGAAAAAAATACAAAAAGATTGGATTCAGTATAGAACACTCTCATGCAAGCCAAGAAATCATCAGTCTAACGGTAAATGAGAGTCTCCGGCAATGCTTTTTTTCTTCTTCATGGTGTGGGGCATTTGGATTGGACAGAACAGAACACCAAATCTGTTGGAATCAGGGAACCCCAATTACCTTTCTTAGATACCAGATGCCATTCTGGATATTTAATTCTTCTTTAGGAGCTCACAACTATTACATTCTTATACTTTAGCCTGATTAAAATGTCCTAGTTTCTTGAACATTGTCAGCTAGTTTCTGTATATGCTTCTAAGCACATTAGATCAGTTGCAATTTATGGTGGGAAGTGTTAGGCACCCTTTGTTAGTATTTAGTTCTTACATCCACTTAGTATTTCATATTCTGTTAGCATCATTAAGCTTCGACTGAGCAATTAGTTAAGTAGATTCAGATAGACTGTCAATTAATTAAAATTGGTCTAGAATGGATTTACAATTAGCACTTCAGTTCCATTGAGGTGCTCAATAATATTTTGTCATGGTTCCTGTTTATCAAGGGAAGAATCAAGTTCATAATTTTCCCAATTCTAACTTATCAAAGGGGTTTCTCATATCAGTTATCCGTAATCCAAAAGGCTTCTGATTTTCTTGGTATATCTTGCAATCCTCTGAATTTTCATCAAAAAGATCCAAAGCATATGTAGTGAATCATCATGCGTTTGATATGGAGAATAAGAAAAAGAAATTCCATTTAGATAACAGAACTAGTTTGTGCAACATCTTCACGTCACATCAATGCACGTTAATCTAGGCAGCTACATAAATCATGTTCCATAATCAGCTGTGCCTTAAGCAAAACATTCTATGAAATATGATAGGACAATCTCCTCCTTATGACCATCTGAGCCTTTTCATTTGTTAGTGCTCCTTAATTTAACAATCTTTCCAAGTTTGAGCAATTAATAAAGATGCCAATGTGATGGTTCAATGATATAAAATAAAATACGGCATTGTAACAAAGAAGCAAAATTGTCACAATGATTAAAAGGATGTTGGTTTAACCAAAAGACCATGAAGAACCAATATAGACACTGGATATCAGATATGCCACGAGATGAATATGTGACATACTATTTTATGGAAAAACATAATATCTGTTGTACGATACATAATACAATCTCTTATTGCCTGTGCTTATATATACTTAATATTCTGAAATTTTGAAATTATAATATGATTCTAAATATTGAATAACACAAACCTGTTTCATTTTTTCTCAGTTAAATAACTTGGTTTGAAAAATGTCAATGTTACATTTAGCATCACAAAACTATGCAAGGGCTATCGTGAAAACCTCACACTTACAGTCAAAAGTTGGAGAAGGAAAAGATGGTTTGACTTCATCATCTATTTGACAGGGGTGATTCAGAAAACAAAAGTAGCCACAACTGCAAGAACCGTAAACCAGCACATGGGTTTTTGTCCTAGTTTTATCTCACTTTCCTTGCTCCTTGCTCTAATTTTTCTTTATATCTTCATTTCTTGTGATAAGGTTCGTATATGGTCAAGAACTTCTAGTTTGAGATTCAGAAAATGGATTGCTAAGTCATCTTAACAGAAGTCAGAAAATACAAAGTAACAATGTATTTACATGGTTTCATAAATCATTACAAATCAAGACTCTAAAACCATAGAGTTAGTAAGTACACAATTTATCTCTCCCAGTGTTCAATTTTTCAGCCAAATGATCGTAAATATATCCTGTACTAGTCCTCCACATATCGAACTTCAAAACATATGCAGAATTTAGAAAATGCTTCCACATGTATGTGGAGTGTGTCAGAGCAGGTTGGTGTCCAATGTGTCTAATCATGTCATTGTTTCACATATCCATATGAAGAAAAGAAAAGGCTTGAAAAGAACATATACACACAACCAGAAGCAGCAACACTCATAACTCTCCGGGTCTAGCTGCTTTTTCACCTTGGTCTGCTCCTTAAATGAAACATCATATAACAAAAGATACAAAGTAAAATATGGTCCCTGGATCAGCATAGTCGACTTCTATAATTACTTGCAACCAATAGAGTTACAATATTTTATTTCATTAAGAGAGAAAACCCTTAATTCATATGGTACATTCTGGTAGAGTAAAAGGAAAAAAGATCAAACAGAACAGGAAAGAAGGGACAGACTGTATTAGTTCGCCAATCAACCAGCAGAGAAGAACCTGCAGCTGATGTGGAATAAAGTCAATCACCACAGCTTCCATGTTAGAAGGGACAGAGGTGAGACTCTAGCAGCAGGTGACTAAGGTAGCTTCCATGAGGAACTATGTTAAAGTATCAGGAGCAGATGGGTATCATATTATGCGAAAATTAAGAACAGAACACGCAGTAGTATTGGTAGAACCATGATACATGGTGCATTGTAGGCCTTCTGGGCCAATGCATAATAAAATGTTATGACAAAAATCTAACGCAAGAAAATTTGAATCCATTTGAGACCATTCTGAAGATCAGTAAAACATACTTTATTAGAGTAGAATAGAGAAATTTACCCAACTAAACAAAAATAAAATAAGGTAAATTGAATTGTAACTTATAAGATAAAAGACTAAGGATAATCATTAATCAACTGAAAAAACAATATACTACCTAGATATAAAAACTTAATGACTATAGTGGAACAAATATGCAAAGAACGTGTCATACCTTCACCCTGGTCATCTGCTTTCAGAGCTATACAAGCATACTTGACAACTCCAATTAAAGTAAGTGTCCAGAACATGATACTGTAGATTCCCATGTAGTCATCTTTAGTTGGAGACTTTAATGCCATTGAAGGGTAGACATAAAGCGGAGAAGTCACAAGCCCTCCAAAGACAACTCCTAATGACTTGTAAGCGAGCGATAGAGTACCCCACTGATTACTACCCTAATTTAAAACATATAATTATACATCTAAATAGCATCCAAAAAAGAAGCATGCAAGGAAAAAAGAAGTTCCAGAAAGAAGCATGCAAGGAAAAAAGAAGTTCCAGATCTAACATTCTAACCAAACTTCAATATATGAGAAGAGAAAGAGAAAGCATTGAGCTCTCGTTCAAGACAAGGAGACACCCTTAGGTCTTTAATTCTATATAACTTCTTGCTTGCTATATAGAGCTGATATGCTTAAAGTTGTAACTGCATACTCTTATTTTGTGAGGACCTCAATATATAAAGTGAATGCGGGAGGAAAAAGATAAATAAAACAAAATGACCTAATCATGCCTATTGCTTAAATAATAGTGTTCTACCACTCCTCAAGTTGGAGTATATATGTCAGCCGGACGTGCTACAAATAAAATGATTTGTCTTCTAAAGCTGCTTTCTACAAGTATCAACCTCTAAGGATGTTTGCCTTAGCAATCGGGCTAAATGCATGGCTTCGACTCCTAATTCTACCTTTAAAGGGCTTCGTTTCGGCCTATGGAATCTCAGTTCTGTAAAAGCCGGTCTTTGAGATCACAAAGAGGGCTTTAGAATTCATAGAAGGTCTGATCTTGGATGGGTATAATTGGCAGAGAACTGGTCAAAGTGCTTATTACTCAGTTCCCTACAAGAGGACAATCGACCCCCAAGTGATCAAGATAAGCCTCACAACCCATATATAGTACTCTCAGGGGCCGTTTACCAAATGCTTATCCGATAAGCGCTCGCCGATAAGAGTAAACACTCTCACTTACCTTACCAGGTAAGATTCTAATCTATTAAAACGGCATCGTATGCAACAATTTATCCGGTAAGCACCAACGCGTAAGAGTCGTCACTTCACTTACCAGGTAAGACTCGGCCATTGTCATCGCTATTTCCGGGTAAGATTTTCAATCCTTGCCATGTTCATCAGGTAAGGTAAAATGGCCCAGTAAGCACTTATTGGGTATGCATTTAGTAAACGGCCCCTTAGTCTTAGCCTTCATGACTCGAATACCTAATTTTACACTATCAAGCTCAGCCCCACACATTATAAGCCATTTTGATTACAAGCAGATCCGTCTCCTCTCAGCCTCTCTCCCATATTAACTACGCTCAATATTTTCCCTCAATATGTTTCAACAATTTTCAGGCTTCGAATTTCAGCAACTTGTAGCGCAAAGAGACCACTTCATTGACACCAAGTTATCAACTGGATAGCAGCCCCCTCATTCCAAATCCTTAACCTCCATGGAAACCTATACATGTTCCTCTCAAACTTTTGGCCGTGGAACCAATTAGCTAAGTCACAATGATTATATAGATCCTTTGAAGAACGACCTTTGTTTTGGGCACCATGAACCATGCCACTCATTGCATGGATGTCCAAAGAAACAATGCAAAACAATTATTGTTGAAGCCATTTCCAGTGACACTGCATAAGCCTTAGATACAACGGAATTGTCAGAAATTGATGCATTTCCACGAGAAGTGGAGACTTGAATTACCCTGTTGGATCTTCCCCTTCATTCTATCAAAGGTAGTTTTGGGCTCACTGACTACTATGAAAACCTCGTTGAATAAAAGGATAGCACGACCCCTAATGCAAAAGAAAATGTGGAAGAAACAGAGTGGGGCTTGATTCCCATTGACAATAAATGTTCATGTGGCCTTTGATTTTATAGAGCAATCATTGGTCTTAACTGCTGGCTTTGGACATGCCTAAATTCCACTTGTATTTCGTTATCAAATGCAATGCTATTGCATTCTGGACAAGGCATTGGTGCAGTACTCATTCTGTCATATTGCCCTGTCACTTACATCGCTAAGATGGTAGGTTGTCTTTGATGGATCATTTCACAAGTCAGCATATGAAAAAAGAATTGATGGCCTCAGGGCTAACAGTACAATATTAGTGACTTTTCTTGTTTAGGAGAAGATCCATTGTAAAGATAGACTGCCTATGCCTGCTACCCCTGCTCTTTCAGAAAATTGCAACCCAAACTTACCTAATGGACTAGGTGGTGCTCTATCATCGATACAGATGGGATGCGGACTCACTCTCTTGTCATGGAGAAAACGAATAGTACCTATCTATTAGCAAACTAGTTTGGTTGGACATTGCAGATCTTGATGAGGTTGTCAAGACTGATGCATATCTAAATCCATCATTGCACACCTCCTCAAGAAGGTGACCTCATGTCCTCTTTAGTCATTGATAGCAAAGACAGCTAGTTCTTCACAATAGATACACCTCATTCTAGGATCTCATATTACTTTTCAGAGACCATTTTGGAGCTTACCATAACTATAAAAAGTTGGCGTCAAATGTTTTTGGATAGACATGATGAACAGTATAAAAAGTTTGTGGCCACTAAGAGCATCTCCAATAGAGGTTCTTACAGAAACATCCTTTTTGCACTTTTAGTTGCCACCTCACCTCCAGCTCATCAAATTAAGAACTCACATAAAAGTTCAAAATGGTAGTTCTTATAAGAACCTCCTTTTTGTGGGTCCCATATATTGTTTCAACATCAATAATTATTATATAATAATAATAACTATAAAGTCAATAAAATATATAAAAAAACTAGAGTCAATTCACACAAACTTCATGGTGAGAACCAAGATTCTTGTACAAGAACTCAAAGAGGGTGAGGGTAGTTCCTATAAGCCACTTCACTTTTTGCTTATAAGAAGCTTGCATTGGAGATGCTATTATCTTGCATGTCCAAAGTCAAAGTATGAGGCTGTTTCCCGTGCTGGTCCTCCCAACGAGTTTCCGTTCACATCTGCTACTAGGGAACTTTGCCCAATCTAAACTACTATAATCACACCTCCTACTTCTATAGAACACATTCAATATAATGTTAATATTTCCATGACTTATCATGTAAGGTTCTTTACCAATCATACATTTAGAAACATTTCTTTTTCAAAGCTTTTCGTGTTTCTGTTCCTTTTTCCTGGAGGAGGTGCTTTAGAATCAATTAGCATCAGTTCGGACTGATTGCAACATCATATCACCAAACCTGTTGATCCACTTTGTGAAGTAAACTAGAAGTAATATCAATTCTTTAAAGCTTAATATATAGATACTGACTAAGTTCTACTGCACCAAGATAAAATAGCTTCAACACCACATTTTGCACAAATAATCTTGACTTTTTGGGTTACTTGTACCACGACTTAAAACAATGATGGCATGAACCTACAAAGACGTTTTTGAGTATGTAGCTCATTTCGGATTTTGGCTTCTCCTAATTCCTACCATATAACGTTTATGAGTATCTCCTTCAAGTTCAACCCTGTTATGGATGGAATGAACCTACAAAAACATGCAGCAACATCAACTGCCATCAAAGAACACCATATCTCACTGGGAATAAGGAAACGAAATTAGAGCCTTAAAAATCAGGCATCATTTTCTACAGAATATAGTTTGGCGAAATATTTTACATGTCAATATCATCAAACATTAAAATTGCACAAAATTATTTCAATAGAAAATTTCCCAAAAGATGCGGTGACTATAACAATATGCATTATATCAATAAAACATGCATTTAATATTCAGCAAATGAACGAATGTTTTATTATTTCGAGACCGATAACCACATGCAATGATTAGAAGACATAGAATCAGTAAATTTCGTCAAAACAAAAAACAAGTACCTGTTGGTTGCAGGAGGAGGGAGAAGGTGAGCTAGGAATATGAATATGGGTATTGGTGTTGGTGTTGGTGTTGGTGTTGGTGTCGGTGTCGGTGGCGTTATCATCCACGACCACCAGAATCTCCTCGTTGGGACCCATTTGGTGATGCGTAGACGAATTCTGTAGGTGTTGAGTTGACTTGATGATCCTAATTTTCTTTTTCAAGTGTCCAAGTTCCAAATTTCCACAAGCATAAAAACAAGCGGGAGCGACTCTCTTTCGAGAGAGAGAGAGAGATTTGAAGATGGAAGGTTTGGGCCAATTATAAGCCCGTTCACATATAGAGTACACTAGGTTTCTTGTAGGTGTCCATAATTGCTAGCTAGTGTTATAAGATCGTTAGTTGGATAGACTCACATGATTTTAAACATATTTTAAACGTTTTCAAAACACACATCAAATAAAGAGACGATTTATTAACCTGAATAAATTGGTAATATGAGAAATGTGAACATAAATTTATGTGACAAATGTTATATCCTAATTCGATCGACACCTCAAGTAATACTCCTACTATCTCAAAATGTACCTCTATTGAATCCATCTAGATAGAGACGAAAGGACTGATCAAAATCAGTTTATAAACGGATTCTAAACATCCCCGAAACAAATCTTAAACAGCTCCAAAAATGCTTCAAAACAGGCCCCAATTAGCCCCTATGGACCTGCACAACATAACAACACTATATAGTTGTTGTTTTAGGGACAAATACTTGATAAACAGCCCCCATAACTGCTGCTTTTGAGATTGGTAACACTATTAAAAAAGGTCCTCATACAAATCTCATTGAATCTTATTTGGTAAGAGAGGCAAGGATCGAGAGTCTTAACTGATAAATGAGAATGACGACTCTTACCACGGCTAGTGCTTACCGGGTAAATTGTTGCATAGGATGCCTTTTTTGTTGACTAAAATCTTACCCATTAAGTGATAGCATTAAAATTTAGTGGTAAGTGTTTGGTAAATGGCCCTTTACCTGTAGAATCTGGGAAAAGACATGCCAAAATCTCTCTTTCAGTGTCGGATTTTTTGTGTGCATTTGGCCACCTGTAGAGCCAGATTGTTAATGATCAAGTACCAAAAAAAGGTAAAACCATTTGTTCCAAAACTTAAACTTGAAGATGTTGCTCCTCAACTCTTGCATCATTTGCTTATCAGAATCAAGATCCAATTAGCAAGATGACCGTTGGTCCCAAACGGATCTACAAGAGTTTTAAGGGTTACAGTTTGTAAAGGGGAGATTGAATACAAACACACAAATTTTCACTTTTTAAATTCTTTTTACTAATAAAAGAATATCAATACATAATTTATAGATTGTTGCAGAAAAAGATAAGGTAAAGACCTAATCTAAACAATCTAAGAAAGACATATTAATGCACAAAGAAGGTTAAAAACAAGAGAGAAGAGAGTTAGAAGAAGAAGACGACATTCTGAGAGAAAGATGTTCTTAGCTATTTTTACCCATTGCATTTAATGCAAGTTAGAGGGTACAAGCCATGTGACGAACTTCTAATAGAGAGCTTATCCTTTATCTTCATACATAGAGGCTTTTGACCATATATGAATAGTTACTTTTCACAAAGTTGGTAAGCACGTTTGGAGACAATAAAGTAACTTCGTACGTGTACCTTACTGTGTGAGGTATGGGGTTGTCCTTGCAGAGAAAAATTCATTTGATCGCTGACACTGATTCATCTCTAAAGGCTCTTCAGTGTTCGTTGGATCTTGGTCAGATTTCATACTTTGATTTAGACATTCTGTTATCACTGAATCCACTTCAGATCATGAACTGTAATGTCTCTTTCTTCAGCTACTTATTCGACATCACTAAAGATTCTTTTGGCGTGAGTGTTGTCTTTGGAGAATACTTGTACTTTAAGACGTTCACAATACATGTTCAGCGATCGCTGAACAGACTTAGAGATGAGCGCTGAAACTGAATAAAAAACAGAACAAGCATTTTACACTAAGTATGAAGGGTCATCATCAAATCACCGAGAGAGTTTGGATCAACACACTCCATCTATTTGATGATAACAAAGCAACATAAAGAAAATTACTATCTATTATAGTGAAAAAAAGGAACTTGTAAGATACATGTCCTATTTACTGTTTATGGGATCTTTTTCAATGTCAGAGAGTACTTTGTTGATTTTCATTTATTTGTAAAAGATTACAAGTGAGGAAATGAAATTACATAGCTAAGAAGTACGTCACTGAAAGCATATTAGCTGATAAATAATTAAGAGAGATATATATCAGTGAATGAAAAGAAACATAGGTGTTAGGACTGAAAATCAGTGTTAACTTGTATTCGTCTTGAAAGATAAAATTGTCTATAATTGTATAAAAGTCATCGTGTTTGACTTTTCATAGGATAGTTTGACTTTGACCTTGTTTAGTTGTTTGACCCTATATAAAGGGTGATGTCTTGTAATTTGAGTAGAGAGCTTCATTGTAAACATTCAGGATACGTAATACAGTTTGACCATTTATTGAAGAGTTGACTTTCTCTCTCTCCTTCTCTAAGTGTTCTTACATGAAAACATTCTGCCATTGTTGTTCTTGAAGGTTTAATGGAAGATTGA
>NW_020202745.1:21006-27297 GCF_001531365.2 Cynara cardunculus var. scolymus
TTGAGCGGATTAAGGGTCACATCTTCTAAGATTTAGAAGCTGTTTTGACCGGATTTAGAAAGCATGCAGTGACCGGATAAGGAGAGTGTTTTGAGCGAGCTAGAACTACTTGTGCGGACTTGAGTGGATTAAGCTCCAAGCCTGAGCAATTTATTGCATGTATTAAGCGATTTAGAAGTTTGTCTTGAACGGATTTCATGCAGTGTTGAATCCCATGCTTTGACTGTTGTATAGCATGCAGTGAGCGATTTACTAGACCATGCAGTGAACGGATTAACACTTTGTCTTGACAGATTTAGAAGCTGTCTTGAGTGGTTTAAATAGGCAGTGAGCAGTTTTTACTTAGTGTATTTTTCATGCTTGAACGATTTAAAAGTTGTGTGTTGAGCGGATATTGAGCTGATATAAGCTTGTTTTGACCGGATTAGGAGTTACTCTGAGCGATTAAAAATCATGAAGTGAGCGGTTTACATCAAGATTTGAGCTACTTATTCCATGCAGTAAGCTGTCTTGACCGTTTAGATCTCTTCTTTAAGCGATTTAAAACATTCTTGATCTTGAGCGGTTTAGATAGTATTACGTTTCAACCTTGAGCGATTTAATTTGTAATGTGTGCGTTTTAATACCCTGCATAGTGAGCGGACTTAATCCCATATTTTGAGCGATTTAGGTTGTTACTTGACTGGATAAGGATCATAGTACTCTTTAAACAACCTTGATCGGTTTAGCATACTTCTTGACTTGGTTAAAACTTATTCAGTGAGCGAACTTGATAGAGTTTAGAAATTGTATTAAGTGACTTAGAGAGTATACTAAGTGATCTAGCATTCTCTTGAGCGGGTTAAGATAGTTTGGTTACTTAAGCTTAGTTTGCTGAAGTGATTTAGGCAGTGAGTGGTGAGTGATTTAGAGATTGCTTTGAGCTATTAAGAGACTGTTTTGAGTGTGGTTTTGAAATTTTCATTTGTTTAGAAATTGTGTAAAATTTTTAGTGACTGTGTAATATTTTTAGACTGTATTTCTTTGATCATTTTTCTTAAACTGCATAGATTCTTTTAATTGATCAGTCTTAATTTTCTTAATGGCAGATTTTCTTCAGAAAGAGAATAAGAAGTTGAAAGAGAGAATTACAGAGTTGGACAAGAGCTTACAGAGTTATAAGGAGAAATATCTTAACATGTTTTACGAGAATCATGCTAATRTGGAATTTATTGCGAATTTACATAAAGAGCATAAAGTAGCATTGGAAAGAGTTGAGAATGATTTCATGAATAAGATTAATAAACTTGAGAAAACTCTGAGTTTCTGTGAGGAAAGACTATGATGATGATTTGAGAACTTGGAGTAAAGCTAATAACGATATGTTTAATAAACTTCAAGAGCTGCAAACTGAGAGGAATTCTTTTGGAGAGGAATAAATGTTTAGAAATTGAGAAGGTTTTAAATGCAGAAAGAAAGGAATTAGAGAAAGAAAAGAAAAGATTTATTGATTTCGAGAAACGATTTGATGCTGAACGCTTATCTTATGAAAATAAGATCAACTCTCTCGAGCTGAACGCAAAAATGCTGTTAAAGCAAATCTTGGATTTTGAGCAGCTGATTATCTTGGAACGTGCCAAGAACGATAAAGAAAAGAAAGACATCATAGAAGAGTGTCAGAGCCAAACTCAGAAATTGTCTGACAACATTGCTCTAAAGCATAAGGCTTTAGATGAAGAGAAGAAGCAATTTGCTATTGAGAAGAGAAATACTACAAAGAAACATACAACTATTGCTAAAGAGATTGCTGAAAAGAAAAAGTGGCTTGACATCGCTTCTGAGAATGAGAAAAGCAGCTCAGATGAAGAGATTAGAGAGTTAATAAATCAGAAAAGAAGTTTGAAATGCTTCAGAAGGAGTTAGAAGGTAAACTCCTGCATACTACAAAGAAATTGTTTGATTTAAAGACAGACCTTGAAACTAAGCTGAAGATGAGAACATAACTTAAAAAAAAAAGTTTGATTTAGTTACTGTTGAAAGAGACCAGCTTTTACAGAAAGTCAAAGACTTTTCTTTTGCTTAAAGCTCAATTGGTTCTCCTTCTCAGTGTAAATCTAGCTTCTATGACTATTCCAAATCGAACAGTTATTCAAGCAGCCCTAAATCAACTGTTTCTAAGAACTATTCTCGTTCTTCTAATCAATATTATCAAGGGTACGTTATCGGATCACCCAATAATTCTTCTAAGATTAAAAACATTTGGGTTAATAAATCTGAATCTGTTTTATCATGTACCCCTGTTGTTACTAATCATCTTCCATGTTTTGTAAGATCCACTACTGATTTGATTCATCTTAGCAAGAGAAGAATTATGTGCTCGACATGCAAATCAACAGATTTTGTGAACAAGAAGACATACAACAGATGGAGTACAGACAACAGAGATCAGAAGGACAGGAAAGGTAAGAACATGTATGATTATAATAGTTGGTATGGATCATATTTTGTATCTGATCATCCTGTTCAAAGTGCTAAAAAGAAGATATCTAATAGAAATAGATGGTTTGGAAGTTACAACATACCCCAGCCCGATACTAACAAAATAGGACCCAAATTCATTTGGGTACCAAAATCTGTCTATTTTGATTTTGCAGGTGTGTCAAGTTTGTGCTGATCAGAATATCATATCATTGATGCACTAATGTAGAGGAGTTGTAATCTGTTCCAAATAAGGCTTCTGAACAATACAGTTCAGGACCCGTGCTTTACCGAGTGTGGTTTCTAAACACTCAATTTAGGACCCGTGCTTAAAATGTTTTCTTATTTTTTTAATTTTTGAGCTGAATCAAAACATTTCTATAATCTACTTTCTAGGGGGAGTCTCTAGAAGTTTTAAATAAATGTTTTCGGGAAGTGATTTTTTTTTAAAACGAGTACATTTTCTGAACAGGKATTTCCTGAGATTTTACTTGCGTAATTTCTCATCGTACATAACTCCAATACTTGTTTCAGCTATTCTTCAAACTGTTATTATCACGTCTCTTATATAAATCATTTTCGATAATAATACACTCGTTTGTATTCAAAGGTTGTTTTTCAATTTTTTTTTACCTTGAATGATATACATTTCATTTTTTTAATCTGAATCTGTGTAAACTTTTTCTTACAGATCTTCATTCATTTCTCTCGCATACCGAATAATCTGATCATTGTCGCATCATTATTTCATTAGTTGTGCTTAAAGCCAAATATCTTGATCAATTTTTATCTGATCATTGTGCTTTACAGAAATAATATTTTGATCAACTCTTGTGATCATATGAGCATACTAAATTTAGGAGGGGCTGAGTGCTTATCAGAAACACCTCAATGGAATGTCAGAACTGACAAACCTACCTATGAGGACAACCATATCTGAGTGAGCTTTATATACAAAAGGGTTGTGTGCTGAGACTAAAATGAAATTGAGAGGGGTAGTTGTTGTGAGATAAAAAAATTGATAAGAGTTGTGTCAGGATCAAAAGAATAAACAAGATCATGTTCCAAACTTTAAATTTCCGGGCATACCACACAATCTATTAGTTCTCAATTCTTTCGAGACTAATATTGAAAAAGGCAAAGCCCAGGCCAACTCTTGTCACAACCCCACCAGCTACTTATTTATCTCTCAACAGATAAAAGTGTTTCAATAACACTTGGGGCACGCAGCTCACATTTTATCAGTTTCTCATTTAGAGAAGTTTGATATTGAATCAGAAGGATATATGTCCCCCCTTCAAGTCTTTTTGATCACTAATTGAGTCTGATAAATTTGTGTAGTCCACACGGTTTATCTTTTTGAGCCTAAACAGAAGCATTAGTTGCTTTATCTTTCTACACTACCCAGATTGCATTTTATATGTTATTTTTCCAAAACATTCATATATATGCTATTATCAAGCTATCGATGATTAAATGGAAGACCTGGTGAGATGAGCCTCAAAAAGTCTCATATATACAGTACATCCGTTGTACTGAGTATATCTGTTATACTCACAGGCCAATCTTTTTATAAGATTGAAAACAATTTCATACGTTGAAATTGGTTGTTACCTTCCCATTCCCTTAATCTGAAAATATTAAACAAGTGGATTTGAAAAGATCTACTTACAATTTTATGATTTGACGGATTTTGCGGGAAATTTCATTCGTTCTTGTGTATGATGTCATGATTCTCATTTCATCATAAAGGGGAGTATGAAATAATGAATGAAATGTTCAATTCCGAACGATAAAATAGGAGAGTATGTTATAAAGATAAAGGGGGAGTAACAACAAAGATCGGCAAAAGACTCAAAAAGGAGTGCAACTGGAGATGATTACAAAAGGTTATTCATGCGCTACAATGTCTGAGAGTTGTTGAATGTGAATATCAACTTTACAACAATTTACTGAAGATCAATTCTGAAGTTCGTTATTGTTTTTGATCTATATTGTCAAAAGAGAAGATCGTCGCTGTTCTACATTCGAGGGGGAGAATGTTAGAAGATCTTTCTCAATAAACGATTGTTTGAAGTTTCAAGTTGAAGATTGTTTTTGAAGAAGACATAGTGTGCTTAAAGCTTCAAAGTTCAAACGAGACTCAAAGCGTGGAATTTCTTTCAAGTCTGAATACAAAGGGGGAGAATGATAGGACTGAAAATCAGTGTTAAATTGTATTCTTCTTGAAAGATAAAATTGTCTATAATTGTATAAAAGTCACCGTGTTTGACTTTTCATAGAATAGTTTGACTTTGACCTTGTTTAGTTGTTTGACCCTATATAGAGGGTGATGTCTTGTAATTTTAGTAGAGAGCTTCATTGTAAACATTCAGTATACGTAATACAGTTTGACCATATATTGAAGAGTTGACTTTCTCTCTCTCCTTCTCTAAGTGTTCTTACATGAAAACATTCTGCCATTGTTGTTCTTGAAGGTTTAATGGAAGATTGATCAATATTGGGACTTATAATAGGACTCATAGATACTATCTCCGTTACTATTTTAAGTTGAGAATGAAAAATTACAAGTGAGATTACAGTTGGTCTAAGAACTAGATATGAAGTCTATTGTTGGTCCCAGCAGGATCTACAAGAGTTTATAGGTAATCAGTTTGTAGAAGGGGGGATGAATACAAACACAGAAACTTTCACTTTTAAAAATCATATATTGAATAAGAAAATCAATACAAATTCTACAGATTGTTTGCGGAAGAGATAAAGTAAAGAACCTATCTAAACAATCCAAGATACACACAAGATTACAAATAGTAATGAGAAAAGATTTGCTACAAGAAATAATTAAAGAATGTTGGGTCATTGACCAACATCTTCCTAAATCGAAACGTGGCGCTGGCTGCTACGCTATAAGGAAATAAGTTGCGCCTTCTCCACCAACAATTGCTTTTGGCGTAGTGGTAAGCGCTTGGATCCTAACATGTGGTATCGGAGCAGGTCACGGGTTCGAATCCCTTGGAGTGCATAATAATGCCAAAGGCATGCTGTGCAGCCATTGATTTCTAGCGAAGATCTTGTTAGTGCTGGAAGATGCTGGGGGGGGGGGACTGTTGGGTCATTGACCAGCATCTTCCTAAATCGAAACGTGGCGCTGGCTGCTATGTTATAAGGAAATAAGTTACGCCTTCTCCACCAGCAATTGCTTTTGGCGTAGTGGTAAGCGCTTGGATCCTAACAAAGAATAAATGTGCTTTTCACTTGTTAAAGTGGGTCTTTCTCTTTAGACAGAGAGTAGTGAGAGAAGTAACTTTTTGGATAAGTTCTTAGTGAGGAAGATGATAACTGAGAGGAGAATTACTCAGCTATTTATACACATTGCACTAAATGCAATTCAGAAGGTACAAAACACGTGTCAAGCTTTTGAAGGAAAGCTTGTCCTTTGTTCATATATGACAGGTTTTTGGCAGTATGTGAACAGTCTTCTTTCATAAAGTATGTTAGCTCTATTATTCACTTCTTGTAAAAGTATGAAAAAGTATTCTGCAAGTCTTGACAGAAGGATATCTTCCACAGAAGACAACAGAGGACTAGCGACAGAAGCCTTATATTCGAGCAGGTAAAGTGTGACAGAACCTCTGATGTCTCTCATAGAGGTTCTGAAAAATGGTCCTCTGTCAATAAGAACATGCAAGTCAATTACAGAAGAGCCTCTGAGATGGCTCACAGAGGGTCTACGGATTTCATCTTCTGTGAAGATTTTGTTCCAACTGTTTTTCAATGGTTATTAGCTGCATGTGCTTCTCACGTGACTAGGACTTAATCGACTTTATTTGGACG
>NW_020202745.1:28047-29327 GCF_001531365.2 Cynara cardunculus var. scolymus
TTTTGGTATTAATCTGCGTTTTCTAGAACACCAGTTTTCTTCAGATCAACCCTGTTTCACTCACTATTAAATCAAATTTCAATGGCGAATTTGGTTAATACCTTGTTCATAAGTACTGGATCTCAATCAAAACCTCCCACGCTTATTCGTGAGGAATATCCGCAATGGAAAGTGCGCATGATCAACTTTTTGGAGGGAATTCACCCCAGAATGTGTGAATTTCTCTACAATCCAACATACGTGCCAATGATTTTAATTCCAAGAGTTCCAGCTACTGGTACAACCTCTGAAGTTCCTGAGCACTATGAGCCCAAACCAATCGCAAACTGGAACGATGATGAAAAGGTATTAGTGGAATTGGAAAGCAAATGCAAAATGATGTTGATCATGGCTATACCACATGAGATCTTCAAATGTATTGATCACTGCCATCTGTCTATGGATATTTGGGCATAATTGGAAAAACATATCGAAGAAGGGAAGAAGACTCTCGAGAACAATCGAGCCATTAGTATTGATGAATATCATAGCTTCAAGGCTAAGGAGGATGAATCGCTGTCAGACACAGAGGATGAGACCTTCTGTGGGATGGCAAATATTGACTCAGACTCCTCTTATTCAAATGACCAAGAGGTTTCCACTTCTTACTCTTCTGAATCAATTGATTCATGTCATTTGGAACATTACAAGCATAAAGAAAAACTCTCTTTGTGAAAAAGAAGTCATTCTTCTCACAGAGGAAAGAAACAGATTTTTTAAAATGTTCGAAGAGGCTCAATCAAACTTTGTAAATTTAGAAAAATCTTCAAAAGAAAAGGTTGCCGAAATTCAAAAGGAGTTAAAAAACAAGGTTGATGAGTTAAGGAAGTTAGAGCATGAGAAATGCAATATTACTTCTGTCAAAGAATTCTTCCAAAAAGAAAGAGAATTTTTGCATCAAGATGTTCTTGACAGAGAGCTCAAAATTAAAAAGTTTCAAAAGGCTTAAAATGTTTATAAAAAGATAAAAGTTAACATGGGGAGAAGAGGTCTAGGTTTCTCAGAATTTGACAACAGACCAGGTTTTAAATCTAACAAAACTCTTGAGAATACCTCTAAATCCATTTTCAAAAGAAGAAGGCTGTTGGTTGCTCCAGACGCAAAAACTTGTTTAACAATGRAAAATGTTGCTTTTGAAGACTATATCGACTCTTTCTCACCTTCTGAAAAGAAGGATTCCATTCCAAGGAGATTTATGAAACAGAGTCAGATAGGAATCTTTAAGTTTGGACAACCAGAAA
>NW_020202746.1:0-324 GCF_001531365.2 Cynara cardunculus var. scolymus
TAGGATGAATCCCTTCGAGAAAGTTCACCATTCGAACTTTCCACTGTGGGTATTCTTCGCGAATGAGTGTGGGAGTTTTGGACTGTGAACCAGTACACATAAAGGATGTATTGGCTATATTTGTCATTGAAAGAGGAAGAATTAAAAGAAAAGTGAAGAAAATTGATAGAACAGTGAAAACAGGGTAACCTGGTGAAGAAGACGACTKTGTGTTCTTGAGCGAATAAGGATGAATACCAAGAACATAATAAATCAAATTAAAATTTGATTCCTGCTCTGATACCAATTGTAGGATCGATTAACTCGGTTTCTTGGTATTAATTA
>NW_020202746.1:935-17188 GCF_001531365.2 Cynara cardunculus var. scolymus
TGCAGAGGACCAGTTTCCAGAACCTCTGTGAGACACGACAGAGGTTCTGTCACTTGAGACTTGTATGCTTGAGCATCTTCTACTGTTGGTCCTCTGTGGTCTTCTGAGACAAATCATCTTCTGTCAACACTTGCAGTATTACTTTTTCCATAGTTTTACATTTAATGAAATGAGAGCTAACACCAACAAAGTTCTTCAAGAAGCCTTATGAAAGAAGGGAAAAGTATCAGCTATCCTATGAACAAAAGTCGATGAAGTTTCATCCGAAAGATGAAAGAAGAGATGGAAGAGAAGATCGAGAAGAAAGAAGAGAGGATAGAAGAGAAGGAGGAGACGGAAGGAAAGATGGTCTTCGCTGCTACCAATGTGGGAAGATAGGACATTTTTCCAAGGAATGCAAAGGACGACTGGTCAAGGATGCTGACTACTACAAGAATAAGTACAAGTACAATCCTAAAGAGCGAACCTTGATGACCGAGAAAGAAAACTGGGTGTCTGATTCTTCATCTGATGAAGAAGACAAGGCACTTTAATGCCTTATGGCCAGGTCCCATGCAGAATCTGCCTCCGACTCCGATGACCAGGTATGTGATTCTTCCCTCGATGAAACCAACTCTGCTCCATCAGAGTTAGAGTTAAGGGTCATTAAACTTTCAGAAGATTTTCTCAAACTAAAAGAAAAACTAAATTTTGAAAAATCTGAATGATTAAAAGCTGAAAAAGAAGTCAGTTTCTGCAAAAGAGACACTGATCTTCTTACTGAAGAAAAGGCTGAATTGGTTAGGGAAAAAACTCGCATTGCAACACTAAAAGATCAGAGGAAGAAAATCTTATGGATCTGAACAAGAGAATAACCAAAGATTTAGATAAAAAGGTAAAAGCCTTGAAAGACTCTGAGGCAGAAAGACTTAATTTAGTGGCTCGTAAAGATTTCTTCAAAAAATAAAGGGAAAATTTTCATCTGAAGCTTCAAACCAATGAACTCTTGATGAAGAAATACAAATATGCCCAAGATGTTTATGAAAAACTAAATGGACAAAAGGATTACCAATGAATCGGATTCAATGATCTTGACCCTTTCATTGAAAGAAAGAAATCCACCCTTGAATTCACTTTCAAACTTGGATGCGTTCAAAAACCCAACTTTTATCCAAAATCCAAAGCTAATCTCAAAAGGGTAAAAGTCGATGGAAAAACCATTCTACTGAGGCAAAATTTTGAGAATGTGGTTTATGAGAGCAGCACAAGAAAGAAATCTAATGAAAAAGATGATGCCTACACACCAGAGACCAATGGAAACCCTATGGTTAACCAGAGCCTCTGGTTATCAATTCCACAAGTTCATCAACAAGTGTTATCGATAGAACCGAAACTCTTAGTAAGAAACCATAATCTGATGGATCGATGAATAATTCAAGTAACATTGAAGATTCATCTGAGAAATCAGAAGCAATGGAACTCCCAAAAGACACTTCTGAACCATCAACCTCAGAACCCCTCGCTCCCAAAAATATCCATGAAAATTTTGACTTTGAGAAATCTGCAAGAGACTTTCTTGATTCTAACTCTGAAGAAGAAATAATCTGTGAATCACCAGAGATCATTGTGCATAAGAAACCTCAAAATTCAAAAACCCCAATGAAATATGAAATTCCAAAAGCTATGAATTCATCAGACAAAGGAAAAGGAAAGCTGAAAAATGTTAAGTCTGCCAAAGATACTTCACAAAGCCCAATCCCTCAATCTAAATTTATTAAGTTTACTCCTGAACAGAAACAGAAGTGGCCTGATTTTGAAAATTCTAACTTGCATTTTTATTCTCCTTCAGCTAGAGGGAAGAAGCCTCTCCTTAGAAAAAAGTAAAACCCACGCTTGCCCCTTCAAATAAAAAGTCTGCACTAGATAGGAAGTTTGTAAAAACAACCAACGCTAGGACATAATCATCACCCTCTACTTTTACTTCTTGTTCATCGAATAATTTTTTTTTATTAAACACTCTTGTCCAAAAACTCCTAACTGTCAGTGTTTAACTCTTTTACAGAACCTAAGGAATCACATGTTAAATCATCGCTGCATTTTTTCTAAGCATGTCTATTGTTATAAAAATGTTAAGGCTCATGAAAATATGAAAAAGCCCAAGCCTACAAAGGCCAAGGGCAATGGAAATAAACCCAAGCCTGCAAAGGCTAAGGGTAATGGAAATCAACCCAATTCCAAGAGGGTTGATGAAAAGAAGAATGTTGTATCCCCGACTAACAAACGTGGACCCATTATGAAATGGGTACCTAAAAACCCTTAACTTGTCTTGCAGGACCTGCATGTGCAACCATGGTATATGGATTCAGGTTGCTCCAGGCACATGACTGACGATAAAAGTCAGTTGTCCTCCTTCATCAAAAATCTGGAGGCTCTGTTACTTTTGGAGACAACAATAAGGGAACTATCAAGGGATATGGCACTCTCATGAAAGGCAACATCTCAATCGCTAAAGTGGCTTATGTTGAAGGCTTGAAGCATAATCTACTAAGCATAAGCCAGTTCTATGACAAAGGTCTTGAAGTCAGATTTCGTAAAGGTTTCTGCATCATCAAAACAAAATCGGGCCAAACCATCATCAAGGTGAAGAGAGAAGGAAACCTCTATCTTCTGGATTTTCAATTTTCTATGGGACAAGACACTCTCTTCCTTGTATCCCATAAGAGTGATAAAAATTGGCTATGGCATTAAAAGTTCTCACATCTAAACTTTGATTTCCTGAAGAAGTTAGCCAAACAGAAGCTGGTCAAAGGGATTCCTGATCTCAACTTCGAAAAAGACCACCTCTGCTCAGCCTGTGAGATGGGGAAGCTGAAACGGGTTTCTCACAGAACTAAGTCAGAAACCTCCTGCTCCAAGCCCTTGGATATGAGTCACATCGACCTCTATGGGCCAATCTCTACACAAAGCCTCTCGGGAAAGAAGTACGTTCTCGTACTTGTTGATTAACATTCCAGATACACATGGGTTGAATTCGTCAAGAAGAAATCAGATGTTCCTGACCACCTCATCACAGTGATGAAAATGCTCCAAGTCCTCCAACGTAAACTCATCAAAGTTAGAAGTGACAATGGAACAGAATTGAAGAATACCAAAATTGATGAATATTTCATCAGTGAAGGTATCTCTCAAAACTTTTCATCATCCAGAACTCCACAGAAAATTGGAGTAGTTGAGCGAAGGAACAGAACCCTAGTGGAAGCAGCAAGAACTGTGCGCTTCATCTGAGCTACCAATCTCCTTCTAGGCTGAAGCAATTTCCACTGGATGTTTCACCCAGAACCGTTCTATCATCAACAAGAGGCACCAGAAGACTCCATATGAACTAATCAACCAACAAAGTCCAAATGTCAAATATTTTCATGTCTTTGGGTGCAAATACTTTGTACTCAATGACAGAGAATATCTTGGCAAGTTCGACAAGAAGGCTGATGAAGGCATATTTCTGGGATATTCACAAACCGCTAAGGCCTACAGAGTGTTTATCAGAAGGACAAAGATCGTCATAGAAAGCATCAATGTTTTCTTTGATGATTCATCATCAATGACTTCTTGACACAGCAGTTCAGGACTCGGTTTATCACAAAGAGCCTCTGATTCATCACTTAGCAAACCCAATGAATTAGAGTTGGCTCATTTATTTGAAGACATCTTTGAAGAAGAGGCAGTCTCTGGACAAGCGCCCATTGCAGAACTTCCTTCCAGAGTCGAGGAAGCACATGAGATCTCCAATACTTAAGGTACAACTCTTTCTGAGACTCATGTTACTTTACCCTCTACCTCTTCTGTGTCTTCAGAACTAGAGCATCACTCTGAGATGATCTCTTTGAGGGGGAGCAAGTAGTTCCATCAGCCGATGAAGAACCGCATCTTGTTGCTCTAGAACCTCATTCTTGCACCAAGTGGACAAAAGATCATTCTCATCACCAAATCATTGGTGATCCATCATCCGATGTCAAGACGATATCCGCCATGGTCAATGAATGCCTCTTTGCCAACTTTTTAAGTATGATTGAACCAAAGAAGATTTCTGAAGCCCTATAAGATCCAAACTGGTTAGACGCCATGCAAGAGGAGTTACTCCATTTTGAGAGGAACAAAGTATGGTCCCTCATGCCTCTACCCAAAGGGAAAACAGCAATTGGGACCAAATGGGTCTTCAGAAACAAGAAGGATGAAGATGGCATAGTAGTAAGGAACAAAGCCAAGCTTGTCGCCAAGGGCTACTGCCAAAAAGAAGGGATAGACTACGATGAAACCTTCGCTCTAGTTGCTAGGCTCGAAGCAATCAGAATATTCCTTGCCTAAGCAGCACACAAAGATTTCAAGATCTATCAGATGGATGTAAAGTCTGCCTTTCTCAGTAGCAAACTTCAAGAAGAAGTATACGTGCTGCAGCCCTCTAGGTTCGAAAATCCAAAGTATCTACAATATATCTATTTTTTGGACAAAGCTCTCTATGGACTGAAGCAAGCACCCAGGGCCTGGTATGATACACTCTCTACCTTTCTCATTGCCAATGGATTTGAAAAAGGTACCATCGACACAACTCTCTTTCTTAAGAAGAACAAAGGTGATATTTTACTTTTGAAAATTTATGTGGACGATATCATATTTGGCTCTACCAACTCTAAATTTTGTGAAAGCTGATGAAAAGCAAATTTGAGATGAGTATGATGGGAGAACTCATTTTCTTCCTCAGTCTTTAAATAAAACAAACTTTAGAAGAAATTTTCATCAATCAGTCCAAATATGTGACTGACCTTCTAAAGAAATACTCTCTCTCAAATTCATCATCGATGAGAACTCCAATTGCTATAGGTGTTAAGTTGTTTCCTGATCCATCAGGCAAACCTGTGGATGTAACAATCAACAAAGGCATGATTGGATCACTCTTGTATCTAACAGCTAGTAGGCCGATATTATGTTTGCTACATTTCTTTGTGCAAGGTATCAAGCTAATCCTAAGGAATCTCATCGTTCTGCAGTCAAGAGGATCTTCAGATACCTTAAAGGGAACCCCTTCATTGGGTCTCTGGTATCCAAAGAACTCTGGCTTTGATCTAATAGCCTATACAGATGCAGATCATCCAGGTTGCAAGCTTGATAGAAAGAGTACGTCTAGAAGCTGCCAAATTTTGGGGGACAAGCTAGTGAGTTGGACATCAAGAAAACAGAATTGTGTCTCAACCTCTACAGCAGAAGCAGAATATGTTGTTGTTGCTAATTGTTGTTCACAAGTGCTCTGGATGAAAACCCAGCTGAAGGATTATGGGTTTCAATATGAAAATATCCCTATCCTCTATGACTCCAAAACTGCCATAGCTATCTCTGTAAATCATGTGCAGCATTCCAAGACCAAGCACATTGATGTCAGGTACAATTTTCTCAAAGATCATGTAGAAAAGGGCACAAGAGAGATGTATTTTGTTCCTACAGAGATTCAACTTGAAAATATTTTTACAAAAGCACTAGATGAGAAAAAAAATTTGTTTCTTGTCAGCAAGATGGGTATGCTGAATCTCACCACTTAGAGGAAAATTATCTTTTCAAACTAGAGATTCTCAAAATCTCTTGCTTATGCCTAAAAGTGATATATTATAATGGCCCTATGTGTGTCCACGATTAATTAATCATCATGTAAACTTCTGTTGATCCCAGATATCTCAATAACACTAATAATCAAGTTAAGAATAACCAAATTATAGTGTTTTAATAAACAAAATGATGAACACTCAAGAACAATGTATGAACATTCAAAGAACAATCTTGAGTGCCAATGATTTCACTCAATGAACAAAATGATGAACACTCAAGAACAATGTATGAACATTCAAAGAACAATCTTGAGTGCCAATGATTTCACTTTATTGAATATGAAAAATGTAAAAAACGACTTGTTTACAATAGGCCTAATCACCTATTTATACTAGAAGGCTAATTTGAAGATAACTATCTAGTGAGACCTATTAGCTAATCTTCTACTAACAGATAAAGTTTATCTAAACTATGGATAAGCTATAAATTAAGATAAACTTGAAGTCTAGCTGTCGATTAGTTATCTCCAGCTGTCTTCCATGGGATGATGATTCAACCTTATCTTTATATCTTCATCGTATGTCTCTGGTTGAATTGCTGAAGAAAACTCTAAGTGTTGTTGACCAGAGGGGTAATGAAGATGCTCTTTCCATCGCATATCTGGTTGTTCATCGACCCTCTGGTTGTTCTCCAGACTTGGTCAATTCTGCCTTAACGTCTTCATCGGTCTTCTGGTTCTTCATCACTTATTGTTATTCATTACTTTTACACTTATGAATTATGGGGTCTAACAACTTCAATAAACAATGGCAGATTTGATAATTCTTTTAAGAACAATATGAGATGGAGAAGAGAGAAATAGTCAACACTTCAAATATAGTCAAACTTCACAATACATAAAATGAATTTTACAAATGAGCTCCTACCAAAGATTACAATAAACACCTTATTTATAGGGTCAAACATAAAAGCCTAGTCAAAGTCAAAATATACACACAAAGTTAAACACGATGATCTTATACAATTATAGACAAAATAAACTTTCAAGACGAATACAATATTACACTGACTTTCAGTCCTAACACCCTCATAACCAAGTACTCTAGACCAGAGTCTCTGGTTCTAAAGACCAGCGCCTCTGGACAATTAGAAATACTTGTCTATATCTGGCCAAAATTCATTTCCTCTGGAACCAGAGCCTCTCTGGTCCAAAGAAAGTACTTTGTGTTTTCACTAAGTACTCCCCTTCCCACCAGAGCCTCTGTTTCTATAGACCAGAGCCTCTGGATTCCACGTCCTTGTGACTAAAGCCTCTCTAGTCCAACTTGGTCTCCCGTCATTCGTTTTCCCATACATTTAACTTAGTCATTTCATTAATTTTGCAACCAGAGCCTTTGGATTCCAAGTTCTTTGATACCATAGCCCCTCTGGTCCAACTTGATCATCATAAGTCATCTTTTTCCTTGCATTTCATTGCATTTTATATCATCCATGCAACCAGAGCCTCTAGCTCTAAAGACCAGAGTCTCTGGATTCTAATTGTTTGGAACCAGAGACCCTCTGTTCCCATAGAGCATCTTCATGAAATCTTCAGGTCTTCTCCCCTCTGCTTTCTTGATTAAAGTTTACTGTGCTTGGTCTGGATAGAATTTTCAAGCTCCCCCCTGAATGTAGCTCTTTGTTCTTCAATTTCAACTCTTAGATCAAATCAGATTCAATGTGAATGCAACACCACTGATTGCAGATGCAGCTTTAATCTGCCCACAATCCAGCACATTCTTTGAAGCACAGAATAGCCACTCACCCCAAAAGTAGCAAATTCATCCAAAAAGGGATAGATAAATGTGTGAATTACTTGACAAAACAATGCAAACAGTCTTATGACAAAGAAACTTTCATTGAACAGCAAGTTGAGTAGGAATTCAGCTTTAGAGCTTGATTCAATTGAAGATAACTTGAATAACCAAAGCAAACACCATTGTTATTGAGAAACGGAGAGAAGAATTAACATTTAAGCTTTATGACTTCAAGAAACATCAGGTCAATTCAAAGAAAATTGACAGAATTGCTGTTGATGCTTCTAAGGGCAAAACATGAAGGAATTTGCCATAAACATGTAGGATTGGTGATTACAGGCAAAAAAAAAATTAAGCTATTATAGATTCAAATCCACAAAAAGAAAGAAGATGAAAGAATACTCAAGATATTGGCGATAAATATATGTTTGGCAAATAAAAGGCCAATTGCCTTGGGCTGTGAGTGCCATGAACTCTTGATAAAACGCCTACGCGTAGATTTGACAAAATCAAAGTTCAATAAGTCGACTGACTCCAAGAAACTCTATACACCTAAAGATTCAAGATCAAAATAGGTTCGAATTCATCCAAGAACAAATCCCTTAAAAGGAATTTRATTAAAACATTTAAACATATGATGAAATCAGAGTTTTTGGGACCAAACTGCAGTCGAACAGGAAGCAGTTCATGAGAGTATTTTTCAAGAAAATTGAATCCACTGCCAGAAAGATCGTATCGATAGAAGTTAATCGATTTGGCTTTGATACCACTTGTAAAAACCTAGATCTGACAATAGAACAATTTAACAAGGAAATTCAAGAGAAATTTGTAGAAGAAGAAGATGAAATAGAAATGACGGCGCTTTCTTTATTGAATGGAAAATTACAAACTCTCAAGAACCCTAATCGACTCTCATGAGATGTATCTGAATCTATGTGTTTACATTGAATTTTCTATTTGCTCTCGTATATTTTTCTCTACCTGAAACACGACTTATATAGGCAGTAATTCATGATAACTGAATAAGATAAGCATTATCCAAAATAGGATTAGCCTTATCCAGAATAGGATTAACCTTATCCAGAATAGGATTCTGAAGATAGTCGTCTTGAAGGACCAGAGGATAGACCATAGGATAGACAGACTAGAGAGGCTCTGGTCCTCCAACGGCTCTAGTCAAAACAACCAGAGGCTCTGGTCCTCTTCACCTCCAGAGGCTCTAGTCAATACAACCAGAGGCTCTAGTCCTCTTCACAAAGGCTCTGGTGTCTCTTACAGAGGCTCTGGTTCTAGTGTCTTCACAGAGGCTTTGGTTCTTCTTCCAGAGGCTCTGGTTCTTCTTACAGAGGCTCTGGTCGTCCATACTTGGTCGATTTAGCACAGCGGCTGGTCTTCTTCCAGACTTAAACGTTTTGGCACAATAGCATCTTCAGATGTTCCATTCTTATCCCGATTGCTTAATAAAACTTTTTGAGATAACTATTAGGATCAATTTGATGCTAACAATTTCCTTGTTCTAGTTTCAGGAAATCTTCTTCCATTTGCCTCACTACTGTCTTAGGACAAAATTGGTTCTTGAATCGGTCTATGAATTCTACTCAAGACAAAGTCTGTAAAACATCTGTTCTGGCAGACGATTTAACTTCCCACTAGAACAAAGCATTTGACTTTAATACAGAAACAGCAAATCACCAAAACTTTAAGTAAAACAACTTTTCATATATATATATATATATATATCACAAATATATGAACAAGTAAGAACCTCAAATCGATACCTTCCACTTTTCAAACCAATAATCTCTGCTTGTAAGCAATATATCAATCTCAATAGATATATACTAATCAAATTATCATGATGCCACTTTTAAACCTTTCAAATCAAATAAGGTTTATTCAAAGTTTCAGGCCAAACCTGTTATCTTCTTTTCAATAACATCCAGACTATGATTTCCAATAAGAACCCTGATCCTAAAACTTTAAGTCGCAAAAAAATAAGAAATCCAGATCATGGTAACCTTAAAGGATATAATAGTAAGAGTTATATCACATAAAACACATACAAATGACACCCTTATATCCAAAGGTACACCTCTCCTTGATATGCCACCCTTATCCCATGGTACACCACTCCTTGAAATGCCACCCTTATCCCATGGTACACCACTCCTTGATATGCCACTTTTATTTCTTTCTTAAAATATTTTACTAAAACAATTCCAATTAGAACAGACCGCAACCTTAAATGGAATATCATTAGTTCAAAATCATTCTTTATCAAAATTCCCATTTTTATACAAGAATACTAAAAATGACCAATACATAAGTCAAAGCACAAATCCGGTCAACACAAACTTGGCTGACTTACTAATCCGGACAGCTTCTCTCAAAGCTTTGTCCGATTTAACACTTAAGAGAATTCCAACATTTTTGTTCGGATAACAAATTCAGACAACACATGGTCGTATTCATAATTCTCTGTTCAAAACATAAACTCAATATTTATAAATCATTTAATACTTGTCCGGTTTAAGGATAAACCGCTTAAGCCTTAACCGGTTTAAGGCTTAAATCGCCCAACCCTTGTTTGATTTATGGCTAAACCGTATGATTCTTGGCCGATTTAAGCCTATTCCGGATAACACTTCAAAGTTTAAATTTTTATTAAAAACAAAGTTCCTACTATCAGTTATATAACTATGGAAAGTTAAAAAAAAACTAGTATAAACCACTCACCTTAAAAAGCCTTTTGAAAACAGCCTTCTTGTAATGCAAAATAAGAAAAATTCGGGCAAGTCCTTCCCTTTTTAAATCGCTCAAATTATGAGAATAGCCAAGAAGATGAAATGGGGGGGTCAAACCCTCCATTTATACCCCTTCCCAAAAAGGAAAGGTCGGCCAACACACCTCTTCACATGCATGCATACACACGTTAATCCAATAACCATACATATATATACACTTATGCACATATGCACATACATGCATGCATATAACACACACACACACACACACATATATATATATATATATATATATCATACAAAACATGTGCATCCATAAATATACATTATCTCATTCATGTATCTACATTATGCACATTTTCATATATCAACATGATCAAATGTATCAATTTATCATGCTGTCACGTAATCACATATAACAAATAATCACATATTCATTACCTTAGGTGACAACCAAGATCTGGTTATCACATCATCAATCCCTCAAAAGAATTCCGTCCCAGAATTCCTTTAATTAAAGAGCCAAGGGTACTCTGATCTCATTTTTGACTCCAATTCCCATGTCATTTATGGTCCTTTGTGAAACTTCCACTGAACCTTAACCAAACTTATCTCTTTGTTTCTCAAGACCCTAATCTTTCTGTCAATTACAGCTTCCGATGTTTCCACAAAGTTCAGCTTACTATCTAATTTAATATCTGGCATCGGTATAGATAGACTCGGATCGGCCAAACATTTCTGCAGATTTGACACATGGAAAGTGTTGTGAATCAGATTCAGTTCTTCTGGTAGCTCTAACTGATATGCTACTAGCCCAATTCACTTACATATTCTGAAGGACCCCATGTTGGTCTTGTAAGGGTCTTCAAGAAGAGAAACAGTTTGTAGAAGGGGGGGGGGATGAATACAAACACAGTATTTTCAAATTTAAAATATATATTGATAGAGAAGATCAATACAGATTTTACAAGATTGTTTACGGAGAGATAAGGTAATAAAAACCTATCTAAACAATCTTTGGTTACACACAAAGCTTTAGCAAATACAAGAAAAGAGATTGCTAAAAGAAAGATCTTTTACTTAAGCTGGAAGATGCTTGAAGTAAGAATAAGGTTAGAGAGAGATGCGCGCTCTCTGCATGGAGAAGAAACATTTCTATTTATACCTAGTGCATTAAATGATCATTTAATGCAATATGGTAGGTTTAGAGTGCGTGTCAAACCTCAAGAGAAATGTTTGTCCTTTACTACAGTGAATAGTACAAAAGCACTATTTCTGAGCAGACATCCTTACCTAAAGTTGGTGGACAAAGAGTCGACTAATCGGCTCCGTACCGTACTAACTTTTGTAAGGGTATGGCTTTGTCCTTTGTGTGCATAAGGAGAAGACAACAACAATCATGCTAAGCAAGCTTCCTTTGATTGCTGATTGCTGGAATGACCTGAAGGTCTCATCATCATTTGCTGAAGCTAGAGCAGTCTTAACACATGTATAGACAGACTTGTAATCACTGAATACCACTTCAGATCATGTACTCGCCGGTCTCTAATCTGCAGTTTCAGTCTTCGATGTTTGATGAAGGTTCTTTGGTGTGAGTGTTGTCTTCTTGAAGTATTGTTGTCTCTGATAGATTTTCAATGCAAGTTCCTCAGCGATCACTGAACATACTTAGTGAAGATCGCTGGAACTGAAAATACAGAAACACAAATACAATGTGAAAGAGAAAAAGGATTATCATTAAATCATTGAGAGAGAGGATCAACAATCTCCCCCTATTTGATGATAACAAGATAACATAAAGAAGGTTATCTTTTCAAATAATAGTAAGGAAAAAGTTACATATAAAATACATGTCCCTTTTTACTATTTTGGGATCTTTTCCGGTTTGGTCAGTTTCAGCTTGAGAAGTTTTCTTAAGTTATACTAAAAAAATTAGAAGTATGAAAACTGAAACTGAAAGCTTATTCACTGACTTATAGATTGTCATTGAATTGAAAAAGTAACATCGTAACTCATAGACTTGTGTCTCTATTACTTTTTTTCAGGGATCCTTTTCAGTGAAGTACATAGAATACCTATTTTATTAATCACAGGAAATATTACAAGTATTACAGTACATGTCCAGATCTTACAGAATATAAGAATAATCACTGAAAGGAGATATAGTACATGAAGTTTCAAGGAAAAGTGGATTGTTGTTACAAAGAGAATCTTATTCTAGAACACTTAGATCTATGTAATCAGGTACATTTTCACCAAGGTTTCTTCGACGTAGGAATTCCCTTTGTATCTTCAGATCTACGAATTTTCCAAGCATGCTATCATCTATTCAGAGCAAGAGATAAACCAAGTGATCCATTGGACATAGATGTAGCTCTGACATTCTCTGAAATCTGACTTCACCTTCATAGTCAAGGAATATAACTCCTAACTCAGGTTTAAAATGCACAGAGTTGGGTGTATATGGACCCTTATTTGGCAAGTCAAGATTCAGCATAGAAATGTTTATACTCATATGACCCTTCAGGACTTCATCTAAGGAGAACCTTGTTTCATGTTCGTTTCTTAGGAATGGTCCATCATTAGGATCAGAGAGCTTTAGTTTCTTCTTCCCACCTTTCTTCAGAGTTGGCTAGTCAGGGACCTTGACATACCTGGACATCCTTTTGATGAGCTCGTTGATGGTGTCCTTGATAAGTGTCTTGTGTCTTGACTTGGATTGCTGAATGGCTTGTCTAATCTCTATCCATTCACTGTATCTATAGCGGCCAAGGTAGGAAGGGTACTCGGTAACGGCATCAAGATTGTCCCTGGTGATGAGCACTGAGACCAGTGTTCCATCGTCTTTAGATCGTGCGCTGATGCTGACGCTGATGATTGGGCAGGGACTGAGTCTCTTTTTCAGTTTTGCTACGCTTCATTGCTTATCCTTATCCTCTGGCTTCAGCTTCTTCTTGCGTTCAGCTTCCGCCATTGAAAGAAGTTTAGCTTGGGCTTGGACAGGATTCACCGTTCTCTTGGACTTCTTCTTGGGAAGGACTTTAGCAGCTAGTGACTTGGCCAGCTTTAAGCTGTCTTCAGTGTGCTTCTTTTGAAGCTATAGCTTTTCTTTAGCCCTTAATGCCTCGAGTCTTTCAGCTTCAGATAGGAAGTCAAACTCACCACCACTAGAGGTACGAAGAAGAATTTTTACTCTAGTCTGGTCGAGCGACTCTTTTAGCTGAGACATCTGCTGGTCTATTGGAGCAAAAGAGCTGGGTTGATCGGATACCTGCTCCAATCGACCGCAGGTTGTTGATAGGATATGAAGTTGATATTCTGAAGAGATCACTACCTGAGAGGTAGAGTCTTCAAATAAGGTTGGTTGAGGGCATAAGAAAAGTACCTTCAAGTTACCTTCTTCAGCGACCGCCTTGCCTTTCGACTTGGGGTTCTAATTCCCTGATGGAGTTGATTCACCTTGCCTTTGCTCCCCCTGGGATGCAGAGTCTCCGAGAGCAGCACCTTTGGTGACGGTTTATGGCTTCTAGAACTTAATGGTGAAGTCATCTTCATCATCATTGTCGTCATCACCATCTAGATCATCTCTGGTGTCTAGAATGACATGTTCATCATCGTCTTCATCATCTTCTTCTTCATCCTCATCAACATCATCATCATCACCAGCAGCAGTGATGGTATGGACATCATCCCTAGGGATGGCTTCGTCAACCTCAGCTAGAGCAGCTTCGGTGGACGTGATTACAGGAGCAGCAACTGCATCAGCTTCGAGAGCCTCATCTTCAACTGCAACTGAAGCTTATACTGGGCCGACAGCCTGAGAAGCTGTAAGAGCAGCATCAGATGATCCACCAGCATTGGACCTCATCTCCCCCTCTCTGGCTAAGACTCGAGAGAATTGGCCAGAGAGTTCGTCCAAGCGCTGATGCTGGAAAACCATGGATTCCTCCAGCCTTTGCAAATCATTGGCTAGAGTTGTCGTTACCTCATGCGTCTCATGGAGCTGGGCACGATCATCGACAGAGAAGGAAGGTGCAATCACTGGAGCTGGTTGACGGACAACATCCAGGATTTGTTGAAGAAAACCAGTATGCTGATTAGCTATCGCCTGAGCATTGTCAGCCCTGCTGTGAAAAACACCAATGGCATCGTTTTTGGTGTGAAAAACTTCTTGGAGAGTCTGGAGCTGACTCTGAACTTCTTGAACATCCGCCTGGAGGGCAAGGAAGTTCGCATCAATATCGCCTTGGCGGGGCATCTCTTGGTGAACTTCGTTGACCTTGAAGAGGACGGTATCAACGGCTGGAAGGAGAAGCTTGATATCCGATGACATATCATAGTCATCATCAACATCCTCATCTCCTCCATAATCTTTCTCTCTTTCTCCCTCTCCCACTTCTTGAGCATCAGGCTGATGCATCAAAGAAGGACCTACAAAAGAAGAAGTGTGAGCTAAAGGCTCAAGGTTAGAAGAAATGAAGGTATAGGAAGATGGAATATTTGAGGGGCCTTCAGTGACATCGAAAGGAGTGTCACTGGTGGGAGCAAAGATGTCCTCGAGAGGATGGACATCCGTATACTGAGGAGCATCGAGAGGAGCAGCCTCAGATCAAGTGGTGCGTGTCTCAGTATCAGGAAGGATAGTCGTTGATACATCATCGACATGTGTAAAGATCAAGGAGGGAGGAGAAAAGAAAATGGTYGAGAAAAGACGTGGGTGTTCAGCGGTGGCGACGCTGATATTTACACTTTCAGTGATTTGGGTCACTAAAGTGATTGGTGAAGGTACCACTGATACGACAGTGATGGGAGAAATCACTGAAGAGCTGGGAGGGATAACAAAAGATGCCTCCGGGGTAAGGCTAGTTTCATTAACTGAAGACTTTTGAGAGGCCCCAGCTAGTGACGTGGTTGTCCCCGCTTTGGCTTTCTTGGCTCTCTGAGGAGAACCAAGAGTTGGTTGAGAGGGTCGTTTTGAAGGGTTTTTGGTGGCTTGGCTATACTCGGGGGGGTTTGCCCTTGTCGTGACCACCTGAGAAGAGGTAGTGATGGACACAATGGAAGAAAGTGCCACATCACTATCCCTTAGCTTATGATCCAGAATCCTGGATCCAAGCCTAAATGCTGGAAGGTTTCCTTCTTTGGGGTAAAGACTTTTAAAGATTTTAGTCAATACCATCGAAAGAAACTTGGTGTAAGGCACCACCTTTTCTCTCTGGCGCTTGTTCAGCTTCAGCACCAGGTCATTGAAAATGACCGCATCATAATTTATATTACGACGGTGAATCGCAGAAACGCCTATGATCAAGGCAATCTTGGAGGCCTGGTCCTGACCGCCAGTTTTTCCACCCATGCACTAGATGAAATGAGAAAACAGGTATTGCCAGACGGCTGACATCCTTTTTTTCTCAATCTTCATGAGGGATTTGAGAGGAGCGCTGGAGTCCTTCTTCATTGGCCACTGGTAGCCAATGGCATCGAGGAAGGAAATGATCTCGGTAGTGGAAGGTTCGCTATCGAAGGGACCCCTGGGAGACAGAGAGCTGAGCGGAGTGTAGAAACCCCAAAGTTCACTTCCATAAGGTTGAAGGTGAAGTGGATTTGCTCCATAGTGCATCCATCTTCGTCTTGAACCTCAACCACCTCAGCAGTGTACCAGAATTACTGGAGAAGTTCCTTAACCAGGAGAGGCTCATGGTTGAGAGCATATCCAAGGGACGACTATTTGAGGAAGTCTGCCGCCTCTTGGTAGAAGACTCTTGTGGAGGGTATCTCTAGCAAGGCAATGTGGTTGTTGGCCTTGATAGAGATCTCATCAATGTTGAAGTTGACGTTCTTGGCAGCCATCTGTATTTTGTTAAAGAAATAACATAGACAGGAAGATATAGAGTTAGAAATGTACCAAGATTATAGAAAAAGTTTTTAAACAAGGAAAAACTTCTTTTGAAAAAACCATAAACAAATAGGGTTTTTCAAGTAGAATGTGTATAAAGAAATAGATTTCTTAATCAAGAAGGAAATGATTAAAAATCTTTATAGTTTAATGCATTAAGAGAACAAGGTTCTTAAAGATTAAACACATTTCTTAAAACATAGAAGAAAATAAGATTCTGACCTTTTGAATGTGAAGAGGAAAGGT
>NW_020202746.1:24433-29011 GCF_001531365.2 Cynara cardunculus var. scolymus
GATTGCTCGCTCACGCTCAGCAACAGCTTTCTCACGTTCAACAGTGATGGTTTGGTTTACAATAACCTGATCTTTAAGATTTTCCTCAATAGAGGTTAGCTCTTTGATCTTAGAATGACAAATCTTCAATTGCTCTTAAAGATCAACATAAAGTATCTCAGCTTTTGATTTGCCATTGAGAGCATTGTAAAGGTCAATCGTCAGCGTATCTAGTGCAGAAAGACTAGAAGAAGGTTCATTTAGGATACATACCTGAGTAAAAGAAGATGGCTCATAGGAGGTGGATGCTTTAGAAGATTCTTTATCAGCATCAATGGCCATCAAGCAGACATAGGCTTTATCCTCTTCGTCTGAAGATGATTCATAAGATGATTCAGTTAAGTCATGCTCTTCAGCAATAAGGCCTTTTGCCTTTCGCTGGTTATTCTTCATCTTCTTGTATTTCTCCTTCAGTTTTAAGTATTTTTCATCTTTGGTCCTGAAGGAGGAGGAAGCTTTAGAAGATGGCATCGCAGTCTTCTTTGATCTACATTCACCTGCAAAATGTTCGGGCCGGTGACAGTTGTAGCAGACAGCTGAAGCCTTGTCTATTCTTTCAGACTTTGGCTTCTCCCTTAGGGATAGCTGAGGAGATCTGCGGAAATTGCTTTTGCTGGCGAACCTCCTGAATGACTTAGTCAGGAGTGCCAGAGACTCATCAAAATATGTTAAATCAGATTTTGGAATGTCCTCAGAATAATCTATCTCTGTGATGACCATAGGAGGTAGAGAAGAAACAGAAGGAGTAGAAGTTTCAACTGGAGAAGTTTCAGAGATCAAAGCTAAAGGAGAGCTTTTAATTTCCTTGGATTCTTTTACAAGATTTCTTTTCAGCTGACGAGATTGCTCATGATTAAGCAGAATCCCGTATAAGGTAGAAAGAGAAAGAGTGGACATGTCATTTGACATCTTCAGACACATGGAAAAGGTGTCCCAAGACTCAGGAAGGCATTCTAGAAACTTAGTCAAGGTTTCAGAATTAGAATATTTCCTGCCGACAGCCCTAAGATCAAGAAGAAGGCAATTAAATCTTTGATGTACTTCAGACAGCGTCTCAGTCTTTCCACATAGAAAGCTTTCTTCCTGTCTTACTAGATTGATCTTTCTAGTCTCCTGAACCAGAGTGGTTCCTTCATATTGGACACAAAGTGTATCCCATACGGATTTRGAAGTTTTGAGTTTCATCACTGAGTGATAGATCTCATCAGGAAGAGACATAGCTATTATAGACCGAGCACGTGTGTCTATAGCTATTTTCTTCTTGTCCTCATCGCTCTACTGATGTGGAAGCTTTGGAATCTACCGTTCAGGAATCGCGGCAGTCGTAGCTGTTTCTGGAATAGTCGGAACAATAGCAAATGGAATATATGGTCCATTTTCTATGTAATGTGGAATTTCAAGATCCACACCTTCCAGAAAGAGGGACATCTAGTTCTTCTAGAGACTAAAGTTGTCACGAACAAACCGGGGAGGTTTAGGAAGAGAGCCATTATCTTGTGTGTGTGTTTGTAATTTGTAAAGCCATTTGTAAGTAGTAAGTTATCTAAGAAGAGATAAATTAATACAGAAAATTAGCCAAACACAAGGARAGAAAGAAAACACTACTCTGATACCACTTGTTGGTCCCGTAAGGGTCTACAAGAAAAGAAACAGTTTGTAGAAGGGGGGATGAAAACAAACATAGTATTTTCAAATTTAAAATATATATATATTGATAGAGAAGATCAATACAGATTTTACAAGATTGTTTGCGGAAAGATAAGGTAATAAAAACCTATCTAAACAATCTTTGTTTACACACAAAGCTTTAGCAAATACAAGAAAAGAGATTGCTAAAAGAAAGATCTTTTACTTAAGCTAGGAGATGCTTGAAGTAAGAATAAGGTTAGAGAGAGATGCGCGCTCTCTGCATGGAGAAGAAAAACTTCTATTTATATACCCAGTGCATTAAATGATCATTTAATGCATTATGGTAGGTTTAGAGTGCGTGTCAAACCTTAAGAGGAAGGCTTGTCCTTTGCTACAGTGAATAGTACAAAATCACTATTTTTGAGCAGACATCCTTACCTAAAGTTGGTGGACAAAAAGTCGACTAATCGGCTCTGTACCGTACTAACTTTTGTAAGGGTATGGGATTGTCCTTTGTGTGCATAAACACAAGACAACAAAAATCGTGCTAAGCAAGCTTCTTTTGATCGCTGAACGCTGAAATGACCTAAAGGTCTCATCATCATTCGCTGAAGCTAGAGCAGTCTTCACACATGTATAGACAGGCTTGTAATCACTGAATACCGCTTCAGATCACGTACTCGCCAGTCTCTAATCTTCAGTTTCAGTCTTCGACGTTTGTTGAAGGTTTTTGGTGTGAGTGTTGTCTTCGTGAAGTATTGTTGTCTCTGAAAGATTTACAATGCAAGTTTCTCAGCGATCACTGAACATACTCAGTGAAGATCGCTGGACAATTTAAGGACCCGTCAGCTGTCTTTCACCCACCTCATTCCAACACAACGGCGTTCGGCATTTACGTCCATATAACACTTCATACGGTGCCGCTTGGATGCTGGAATGGTAACTATTGTTATATGCAAACTCTATTAATGGCAAGTGATCTTCCCACGATCCCCCGAAGTCAATAATACAACTTCTCAACATGTCTTCAAGAGTCTAGATAGTAATTTCACTCTGCCCGTCAGTCTACGGATGATAAGTTGTACTTAGTCGAATTTCAAACCCCAAAGCTTTCTGCAATCCTTACCAGAATTTCGAAGTAAACCGACTATCTCTATCAGAAATAATAGATAATGGAACACCGTGTCTTGTCACAATTTCTTTGATGTAAATCTGTGCTAGCTTTTCTCATGAGTACTTCTCTCTTATTGGCAGAAAATGAGCAGATTTAGACAAACGATCCACAATTACCCAGATTGCGTCATACCCCTTTTGAGAATGAGGCAACTTAATGACGAAATCCATTGTAATATGATCCCATTTCCATACAGGTACCTCTAAAGATTAAAGACTTCCATATGGCTTCTGATGTTCAACCTTAACCTTAAACATGTCAAACACTGTTCCACATATCTAACTATGTCTCTCTTCAATCCGAGCCACCAATAAAATGGTTTCAAATTTATGTACATCTTATTGGTACCTGGATGGATAGAGTATTGGGACTTGTGACTTTCATTTAATATATGTTCCGGATATCTCCAAAGCATGGTACCCAAATTCACCCTTGAAAGCACATTAGTCCTTCATCGTTCTGTTCCAAGGTTGAAATCATCTTACCCAACTTTTCTGCTTTAACAAATTCTTCTTTCATAGCTTCTTGTTGACATCTCTGAATCTTCTTACGAATTTCAGGGACCAAATTCATTCTCATTATCACAGCTTTAATGGTTCCACTCTTTTCTTTCCTGCTCAAAGCGTCAGCCACCACGTTAGCTTTTCCCGGGTGGTAGAGGATTTCACAATCATAGTCATTAACCAGTTCAATCTACCGACGCTGTCGCATATTTAATTCTTTATGGCTGAATAAATGTTGTAAACTTTTATGATTAGTATAAATCTGACATTTCGTTCCCAGAAGATAATGTCTCCAAATTTTCAGAGCAAACACCACTGCAGCTAATTCCATGTCATGGGTTGGATATTGTTTCTCATGGTCTTTCAACTGTCTTGACGCATAAGAAATCACTTTTCTTCTCTGCATCAAAACACATCCTGACCCTAACTTTCAAGCATCGCTGTAAACCACCAAGTCTTCAGATCTATCTGGTAGAATTAATACTGGTGCACTACGAAGATGGTCTTTTAATAACTGAAAAGCCTTTTGCTGCTCTTCTTCCCACTGAAATTAATGTTCTTCCGAGTCAATTTAGTCAATGGCATGGCTATTTTAAAAAAGTCTTGAATGAACTTACGGTAATAGCCAGCCAATCCCAAAAAGCTTCGGACTTTAGAAGGATTTTTCGGAGCTTCCCATCTTGCAATTGCTTCTATTTTTGTTGGATCTACTTTTACCTCTGTTTCTGAGATGACTTGACTCAGGAATTGAACTTCTCTTAACCAGAACTCACACTTAGATAACTTTGCATACAACTTTTCCCTTCTCAATAATTCTAATATCAGACGAAGATGTTCTGGATGTTCTTCTTCAGTCTTAGAGTATATAAGAATATCATCTAAAAGCCAAGTGCCAACCAGTTAGTGAAGTCCGTACCAAGCACCGTATTGTAACGATAAAACAGATAGATGCTCAGAAGCTTTTGAAAATTTGGTATCCTGTCTTCACTGTTACTAGACAGGATGGCCAGATTTGGAGGTTTAGCGAAGCTGACTTCTTGAACTTGTATTTAGGATGACCTTGAATACATGTTCTTCGAACTCAAAAATATGACAATCAGAAAGGAAGGAGAACTAGTAGCTCTGGAGGTGATCAAAAGATTCATTCGAAGTCATATAAAGTTGGCAATGGTCATAGATGTACAAATGGGTCTTGAAGACAATCAACGCATTATCAACCTCAAAAGACCAAAT
>NW_020202746.1:29898-31884 GCF_001531365.2 Cynara cardunculus var. scolymus
TTTTATGTTTCATGCTTTTCAGGTAACAAGTAAGAAATGAAGTATTTTGGGAGCATACTTGTGGAAAAACTGATTAAGTTCGCAATGGAAGCTTTTGTAAAAGAAGTATTTGTTAAAATTTGGTTATGTCGTTAAACTCTTCTATTTTGAAAAAGTTTAAAAGGTGTTATTTATTAATTGTTGTTGTGACTCGCTTGCCTGTTACATCTTGTGTTTCCGCTTTAGCGSGGTGTGACATATTTGGTATCAGGGCAACAGTTATAGAGAACGCTGGTTTTCCTTAAAAACCATCGACTATAACAAAAAATTTTCAAAATGGAATTTTCAAGTAATCTGGAATCATTTGATTTTAAAGCGGGTCACATTATTATATGTCGATTAAACAAAGCCTGATCACCTGTGTTTAACTTACATATAATAAGAAGAACTTAATCAGTTTTACTAAAGATATGCTCCCGTAAAGAAATTGTTATGAAACGCATGATTTTATGTGTTATACTCACTATGAATATCCATTGCCCTAGAAGGACCAGAGATGATGGGTAGAAAAACACTTATTTTGTTAACTGTCCATGTTGGACCAGAAGCTCTGGTTAGAAGAACCAGAGGCGATGGGATAGAAAATCCATGTAAATGCTAAGTGTCCATGTTGGACCAGAAGCTCTGGTTAGAAGAACCAGAGGCGATGGGATAGAAATTCTATAAAATTTCTAAGTGTTAAGTGGCATCAGAAGCTCTGGTTAGAAGGACCAGAGGCAAAGGAATAGGAACTCCTTAAATTTGTTTGAGTTCATGGATGCACCAAAAGCATTGATGAGAAGAAAACCAGAGATCGATGGATAGGTTACTTAGTGCTTTTCTAAGTATGAAAGTTGAACCAGAGGCTCTGGTATTGTAACCAGAAGTTCTGGTAAGTGCATTATGAGGAACTAGAGGATCGATGGACGAAAATTCCATAATAATTCTAAGTGTGGATGTTGAACTAGCGGTTGATAGAATAGAATTCCATTGGTTTACAAGAGGACCGATGGATGAGAAATCCTTTCCTAAGGATTTTAGTTGAACCAGAAGCTCTGGTCATGAGACCAGAAGCTCTGGTCATGTATCCAGAGGCTCTGGTAGTTCAACCAGAGACTTTATATTTGAGAGTCTAGTTTGATTTCCACTCTTAGCCTTGTTTAGAAGCATTGGTTATATCTCTAAGTATTTATAAGATGACGTATTTAGCAATTAAGATTATTAATGTCGCAGATCACTATGGCGTCATCCGATCCTAGTGAATACTCAGTCGATGAATCCGGTTATGTGGTTGGCCACTCTAGAAGAAACTCAGCCCATAGAGAAGAGATAGACCCGTATGAGCAGGACAATGCGACTAGTGGAGCATCTGCTTCTCCACAAGCATCCTTCCTACCCCCATCGGAGCCAGCACCCCATGTTCCACCACGAACCTATCATGGCTCAAGGATCAGAGTCACGCCAAGGATGAGTATCCCACTGCCGCAACGTGTGGCATTTGAGGACTCTGTTAGAGTCATAAGAGAGACATCCCGACCACAATTGGGGAGCAGGATAACTCAAGTGGTGACCGGGGTACCTGCGTCCTGCACCCAAGGCATGAATCCGGCTGAAAGAGAATGGGTAAGGAGAATTGCATCCGATACGCAAGTGCACCAGACCCGACTGGGATACCACCACCACATCCTGAACAACCGGTCCGATGTGATGGAAGCACACCATCAGTGCATATTGAGGAACACGGATGCCGTCGCTGCAGCAAGGCGGGAAATAAGGAGGTTGTACAAGTGGATGGTAGTTAGTGGAATGGTGATGCTAATTTTGGGAATAGTGATAGGATGGATGTTGTTATAGAAGAAGGATTAGTGGTAGGATGCCCATCCTTTTGCGTAGAAACTTACTATCCTGTTTTGTGTGACTGTGAACATCTTTGAATGCATAATGTCTTTTTGGGAAACGCTTATTTAT
>NW_020202747.1:0-28879 GCF_001531365.2 Cynara cardunculus var. scolymus
CTTATCTTTCCGCAAACAATCTTGTAAAATCTGTATTGATCTTCTTTATCAATATATATTTTAAATTTGAAAATTGTGTTTGTATTCATCCCCCCCCCCTTCTACAAACTGTTTAGTATTCTTGTAGACCCTTTTGGGACCAACAATAAGAACATGAGGCTAACTGTTGACAATGAAGCTTTTGAAATTGAAAAGACAAGGGTTTTTGCAAACTGGATTTTGGATTTAGGAGAAGGCAAGGTTGGTAGTGTGAATGATGGTGAGGCAATTGTTGATATACATCATGATCTTCTCATTACCGATTCAACAGATCTTATATCCGCATTAATTGAATTTGTCTATCCTTCGATTCTTGTAAATATCAATAATTCATCTTATTTTCAGGAAAAAGCAATTCTTGCACCAAAGCATGAAGTAGTTCAAGAAATAAATGACTTTTTGCTATCATTGTTTCCAGGAGACGAAAAGGAGTACCTAAGTTCATATAGCCTATGTGAATCAAAGCAACTTCACGACCCGTTTGATAAAACTTTGTACTCACCTGATGTCTTAAATGGTCTTAAATTATCAGGTTTGCCAGACCATAAGATATTACTAAAAGTCAGCGTTCCAATTATGTTACTAAGGAATATTGATCATAAATCTGGCTTATGTAATGGAACTAGACTATAGGTGTTATCATTGGGAAATCGGGTTATAGAAGCAGAGGTCATATCTGGAAGCAATATTGGAAGCCGAACATTTATTCCAAGAATGTCTTTGACACCTATAGACAAAAGGATTCCATTCAAACAAAGAAGACAATTTCCAATTGCTTTATGTTTTGCCATGACCATAAATAAAAGTCAGGGATAGTCATTATCGAAGGTTAGTTTGTTTCTGAGACAACCAGTCACCCATGGTTAGCTGTATGTTGCTTTATCTAGAGTTAAAAGCATGCAAGGTTTACAAATATTAATTATAGATGATGATGATGATATAATTAGCAATAGAACAAAGAATGTTGTATATAAAGAAGTATTTAGTAATTTATGATATCTGGTTCTTATTTTTTTAATATTTTAACTATGTACTTTTCCATAACTTCATTTACGTTCTATTATAAAATTTGTTTTACAAATTCTTAATATTTATTCATATTTTTATTAATTTTTTACAAAATGCATAACACGTTCATTCCAAGAGCTCTAGACCATCGACCTCTGATTTTGATCCTCTGGTCCATCTCTTGTCCATCGTGAAGTCTGATCTTTGCGAACTCTGGTACTTGAGCTCTGGTCTTTCATGTTTTGATCGCACGGAGCAGCAAGAAGAACAACATGCAGAGCCTCTAGTTTGCCTATACAGATGCATGAAGGCATTTCTGCTCTGTCTTATTTTCTATGGTCCACCTCTGATCCCCCCTATACACTTCTTTTATACTCAAATGAGCACCAAAGGTTTCTATCCAGCAACATTGCACTATTTGAATCGCCTGAATTGGTGCCTTGACGAGTGAGATATGATAAATTTACTACGACATCACAAAACTGTCAGCACATTGATTTTCATCATATCATCAATTTTGATGATAATTCATATAAGTAGGATAAATTTCCTGAAATGATTTAATTTTTTATTTTACCCTGTGTAATACAGGTGTTCGAAGCTAGTGTGTGTGTGTATATATATATATATATATATATTTGTTTTGATGATTACAAACAAAATGGTATTTAATTGATTAACAATTCTACTTGTTGCGCATATTTATGATATGCTGAGAATCAAGTAAAAAAGACATGTTTGATAAAAAAATATCCATGAAGTCATCATCTCGAGAAACATGCCATATTGGTGTGAGATTTGTGCAAAAAGACGAAAGTCGAAGATTAAATGCTCATAGCTGGAAAGTACAAAGCTAAAGTCCACTTGGACCATCTGGACGTCCACTTGGACCATCTGGACGTCCACTTGGTAAAGTTATTTGACATTCATTCAACGATCGAAAAATAACTTTTTCTAAAAAGTGACAATGCAGACTAGGCGTGGTGATTTGCTCTGGCCCAGCGTGGAACCCGATTCACCCGACCCGATCTAGGCTAGGGATTCCCTGCTAAACTGGGTACCGAGTTCGGTGCCAGGGATCCCCGCTAGTATGAAACCGACGATGCGTCGAGACCGGGTAATGCACCTCCGACCCGTCCCATATCCGTTATATATATTAATTTAATTTAATTTTAATATGTATTATTAGACTTCTACATAAAATTTTCCAAATTAGGCTTTACTTTCCGATCGACTTCTTCAATCACTCAATCCTCAGTTCCACAGTGTCGTCCTCGTCCAGTCCATAGTCGTCATCGACTTCCACCGGCCCACTGCCAATCGCCACCATAGTCTGTCGTCGGCCCCAGCCCATGACCATTGTTTTCGTCCACCAGGTATAGTTCTAATGTTTTACTTCTTTTTCTACCCTACTCAATTGATTCAAACTTGACTCAAACTTTTTCTATGCATTTTGAATGGTTTTGGTTCATAAGGTATTCATATATGGACGTTAAGTCAAGAATGTTGTCAAGAGATGAGAGATCCAAAAATGTGCGTTCTTTTTCTCTATTTCTCGGTTAAGCCTTTGAGCCCTCACAGCCCACGCACAACGTTACAATTATCGGGGGAGGCTCTGAATTTGAATATCATAATTGCGGATATAGTCATGATTCAATGGGTTAAGTCCACTTATTTTTCTTAACCCCTTGTGGCTTGTGATTTTATTTCCACATGAGCGTTGCTTGTTACAACAACTATCCAAAGACCATTTGGTAAAAAAAAAATTAGTGTTTCACTAACTCTCATGTGTACATAAGGTACTAACAGAAGATCTTTTTTGTTGTAATTTGGAATTAATGATTAATGTTGCTAATTGGATGTGGAATTAAACTTCAACAATTGAGATCATGGATTGTAACTACTTGCTAAGATTTAATTGTTAATGAAAGACTCAAAATCACAAGCTATTTGTTAGATCTGGACTGTTTCTAGCCAATGTTGAACTGAGGTTGGAATGGGTCAGGGAATGGGGTTGGACTGGGGTTGATCTAGGGATAGGCTCGTTACACACTAGGGACAAGGTTTCATTCCCCGCACCCCAGTGGATCGGGGTCGAAGTCGGGGCCGAGGACCACTTACTAAGAACTGGGGTCGGGTATTGCATTCCCTGCCCCATACCTCCCTGTTGCCATGCCTAATGTAGACGCCCACTTGGTGCACAATGCGGACGTCCACTTGAACCCAAAGTTTCAAATTTTTTATTTAAAGCTAGCTTGTTCTCCAGGTATCAAGACAATACTTTCAGATACTTTTAGTCTAATAATACAGATCTCTCTATGTAATCTTCCTCAAGAATACCTCATGATTTTATTTTCTAAATCAAACTACATTCATTTGAGAGATTATTACACCACCACTTGATCATCATTTTAAGTTCTTCATATTGTAAGTGGCGTGAGTTAAGCACAACCTATCTCCTAATCTTTGGATTAGAGTTGTTCATCTATTTTAAAAGTGTGTAATATTGTGTTAGGTTTGAGAAGTTTTCTGCCCATATTTGAGATTATCATTTTTTGTGAGTTTGGAGTTACATCTCCCTATACATATCACCTATGAGTAATTTTCCCTTTGCAAAAGGTTCAGCGTATCATAGATTCATATATTTGATGTAAAATTGATTTGTACGGATTTTTTCTACCATTTAAAAAATAACAAATAGTAAAGTGTCTTGAGAAGTATCTCAGTATGGACTAGCCCCTAAGTTTGGGGTGAACCACATAAATCTTGTGTAACGTATCTCTTCAATATGATTTAACATTTTGTCATGTTTGTGGTGATTTGTTTGTAAATCTGATTTGATATTTTAATCTTTGTACTCAAACAATCTCTTCCGCTTTATGATTGTTTAGATAGGTGAAGCGGTTAGCTATGTATCGATAAGATAAAAAAAACAAGAAACATTAAATATAAAATAAATGCCAATTGACCATTTTGCCTTTGGTCATAACCGAGATGATTGACCATAAGAACCAAATGGGATTCCTATTGTAAAAAAGTGAGTTTTGATATTAATGTATGTGAAAAGAAATGTACTAAGTAGATGTGTATTTAGCAATGTATATGAGTACAATTAGTCTCCTCCGAACCAAATTCATGAAAAAGTTAGAGATGATTATTTGTGGACTCTAAACTTTTTTTTTAACGAGTCTAATATAATAAAATCAAACTTTTTTTCGTTGGCTTGATCACTTGTCAGGGTTTACCCACTGGATAGTAGGCCTAATTTTTTTTACGTGTTTAAGAAAACAACACAAGCTGTGTAGATAATTCAAAATATGAAATAATTTTTCCAACTTAAAATAAGAGGAGAAAATATTATAATGTGTGTGAATTTTTCAACAACCAAATATTTTACGACCTAAAAAATATTAAGATAAATGGGACAAACTGAAGTAGGAAGTGGGATGAGTGAACTCATACTTAAGCGCTTATTGATATACTAGGGTTAGGGGTGTAAATAATGCAAGTCGAGCTCATCACTATACTCAACTCGAACTCGAAACCCAATTTCCAAGCTCGAACTCAACTCGAAAACTGACAAGTAGTAAAAGAATCAAAGTTTGACTCGAACTCGATAACTATTTCTCAAGCTTGAACTCGAACTCGAACTCAAACAAGCTCAAACTAAGCTCGAAACAAGCTTAAACTTCAATGCAAATCAAGCTTGAACTTGAACTCAAACTCGAGCTCAAACCAAATTCACTCATTGAAATTTATGAAATTTTAGGGTCTTTCTCTTATAAATTTTAAATCTTAAGGTGTTCTCTTAAATTTATAAAACTAAAGAGATCAACTTCAAACTTAATCATTAAAAAGACAAAGTTAAAATTTTTATTTATCTCCCCCTCTTTTTATAACATATTTTCTCTCTTCATTTACCATCTATTTTCCAATGTGAGACAATTTCACTAACCTTTTTATAGTTTTTCTTTGTCTTTTTTTTAATTGTGTTTTTAATAAAAAATAATTGATTAATTTTTTTAATTAAAAAATACATAATTTTGTTTAAATATCTAATAATATAAGACATTTTATTTTACAAATTTTATCATAAAAACTAATTATACATAAAATAATCGAGTATCTCACCAGCTTTTCGAGTCGCATATTGGGTAACTTGACTTGACTCGTTAATATGTCGAGTCGAGCTCGAGTTTGAGCCGACCTATTCGAGTCGAGTGTTGACCGAGTCGATCTCAAATAGCTCACAAGTTGTTTCATATTGTTTACACTCCTAACTAGGGTAATTGTGTGTTTAGGTTCACAAAGAGTCATCACAATTAGGTCAGAATTAAAACGCGCCTAGAATTTTTAAACGCATCATCAAGTCCGCCCATTTATTTTTAATACATCAGTTCGGGCTTGTCCATTAATTTTAACAAATCAGTCTGGACTCACCCATTTATTTGAGAATGGCTGTCCAATCCGCTTTATTAACGCCCTACCATCCCAGACGCATCGTCTTCGTCCCGCCAGTGAACGACTCTAGAAAAAAATATATACCACCAAATGTTTTACTTAGTAACTGAAATATAGAGATCAATTCCATAAAAATTTACATACCATAGGGATCAAGGTGAATAATCGTGTGAGAAAAGAAGTTATAGTAGAAGCATAAGAAATATTTGAACACTTGATCACTTTTAAACTCATGCCTATCTTGAATTATGTTTCAGAAAGGAAATTGTTTCAGTGCATCTCGGTGCACCTCATTAGTGTGACATTCAATTATGATTGATCTAAGGATGAAGATCTCTTCTTACGCTTCTTAGCACTTCATTTCTCACCGAAACCTAACCCTAGGGACCAAATCTGTAATTTAATCAATAGATAAATATACTTTTTACCATAGGTTCATTTGAGAAGTGGTAAATATTTGAGAAATAAATTAGCGATTCTAGCCCTTTATCTAGTCAAGGTTTTTTTTTAATTAACCTGGATATCCACCCCGCTATGTGAGCCGACTAATCTCAGGGCGACCACCTGCTTTGCAGATTGCCCGAAGTCACCGCATTTGAATCTCCGTGGCCACAAGAGGATTTTTATTCCTCATTGGATTTGAATCTAAGATTTCCTGGTACTTTTGACTTTTGGAGCCAAGCTCAAACCAATCAGACACCACTCTTGTGGTTTATCTAGTCAAGATTTGTGGCTTTGATTGTGAAACACTAGATAATTCCTCACATGTCATGCTAAAGATAGAGAGGTAATTTCGTAACTTTTACAAATAGACGGCAAAACAAGTGCATATGTGAACCCATTTGGTTCACATATGAACTATCCGTGTAATTCACATATGAACTATTTAACCGATTCACATATGAACTATTTAACTGATTCACATATGAACTAGTTAATCGATTCAAATATGAACAAGTTAACCACTTCACGTATGAACCATTCACATATGCAGTTATGAGTTTATATGCATTTATGGGTTCAATGTTCACATATACATTTGTTTGCAGTCTATTTATAAAAGTTACAAAATTACCCCCTTATTTTTTATTTGATCAATTAAAATCGTAAATTTTGCCCTATCAAAATTATCTATACTATATTATAAAGCATTTGACAAAAACTCTTAAAAACGATTTTTTATGCACGAAGTACTGTTTATTGATGCATATTATTTAAAATTTAAGATTACAAGTAAATTGTGCATAAGTACAATTTATTAAAGCTCCATACTTGAATTCCTCTAACTAACTGTAGATAAACATAATTAAATATTGGATAAACATCTCATTTTAAATATAAAAAATCTAAAATATAATTAGGATAATCATTAATAACTAACAAAATACTTAGTTATTATATTTATAAAAAAATTATATTATTAAACCTAAATTAAATTTCTTTGTTACTAAACCTAAATTAAATTTCTTTGTTATTAAACCTAAATAAATTATAATTAAAAAAATTTAATTAAGAAAATTACACCAAAACATAAGAACTTTTAAAAAGATTAATTTAATACTGATATCAATATTTTTTTTTTCAAAATATATGATATTTTTAAATTTATATTTTATTCAAAATAAAAACTTTATCACTTTCTCAAAAACACAAAACCAATGTGTACTTAAAATTCAAGATTACAAGTAAATTATGCATAAGTACGACTTATTAAAGCTCGATGTTTGAATACGTATAACTAATTGCGGATAAACATATCAAATAGAAGATAAACATCTTATTTTAAAATATAAAATATAATTAGGATAATTATCGAGTTCTAACAAAATAATTAATTATTATTTTTATAAAAAAATTATTATTAAACCAAATATAAATTACTTTGTTATTATACCTAAATTAAATTTTAAACAAATTGAATTAAAAAATTACCACAAAATATGAGTAATTTTAAATAGTTATTTTTATATGAATATCAATATATTTTTGTTATGCATAATGTATATTGATGCATATTACTTAAAATTCAAGATTACAAATAAATTATGAATAAGTACAACTTATTAAAGCTCCATGTTTGAATTTGTATAACTAACTGCGAATAAAAATAATCAAATATAGGATAAACATCTTATTTTAAAATATATAAAATCTAAAATATAATTACAATAATTATCGAGTTCTAACAAAATAAATAATTATTATCTTTATAATAAAATTTTATTATTAAACCAAATATAAATTACTTCGTTATTGTACCTAAATTAAATTAAAAAAAATTGAATTAAAAAATTACACAAAAAAATGAGGAATTTTAAATAGTTTATTTGATACTAATATCGATATATTTTTGTCAAATTTTTATGATATCTTCAAACTTATATTTTGTTCAAAAATAAAAACATAATCGCTTTCTCAAAATCATATAAGACCATATTATAATAACGACTGAGATAAAAAATAAAATAAAATATTAAAATCAAGATGTATCTCACTACATTGCACGAGTACTTTTCTAGTAATCTTTTACCGGTCAAAAATATAATTCTTAACCAATTTTAGTTGTACCAAAAGTTAAAATCCCTCCTTACTTTTCAAATAATTATGAAGATCGCTCTCTCCCTATACTTTTTCAATATATATTATGTATCGACATTGAGCATATTGTCGACCATGTGAGGAGAGGAACTCAAATTTCTCTTTATATATATCTGTTTTGTTTAATAAAAGGTTGACATTTATGATTTTGAACCATCATCATCCAACATCTTGAAACCCTAGCCTTGGCGCACCTTTTGATCTAAATTCAATCTTATTATAGTCGAATTCATTACTGAATTTTGCTACCTCGACCCCTAATTTTTCTCTCAATTCGAACTCGATTAGAGTTCGATCTTTGCTTGATCTTCTGTGATTAAGTATAAAGAGAGAGAAAAAGGGGGTTGGAGTTAAGGTGAGAAAGGGAGAGATGACGATTCTTTACACGCTCGTGGCCAGGGGATCTGTGGTGTTGGCGGAATTCAGTGGCACGCATACGAATGCGAGCACGATTTCGAGGCAAATTCTCGAGAAAATCCCCGGAAATAATGATATGAATGTTTCTTATTCTCAAGATCGGTATATTTTTCATGTCAAGCGTACTGATGGTCTGACTGTTCTTTGTATGGCTGACGACGTTGCCGGAAGTAAGCTACTACTTATCCTTTTAGTACCGTATGCTTTCTGATTTATATTGTTCAATTGTGTACTTGTATATAGCTTTAATCACAGGGAAGCATGTGAGGTAAAGATGGAAATTTGAATTGGGTGTTCTCTTTTTCAGTCAATTGAAGACTGTGAAGCTGGAGTTATGTTTCTGTTGATGTCTAATTTATTCATACAACCTCTAGTCCTCTACTACGTAGGGAATAATTTGAATGTGTTATTTTGTTTTTTTTAATAATCTGAGATACTCAGCTTTCGTTATAACAAAGTGAACTCCATTTTTATACCTGAGTTGGAAATTCTATATGGATTTGGCATCAATAATTGTAGAGATTGAAATTAGGTGTTATAATTGTCATTCTGGTTGCATATATGGTTTTAGGTGACTTAACCATGTTAGTGTTGTTGGATTCAAAAGAACTCATAATAAGATTTGTGTTGTGCTAAGCATCTTTTGTAAAGCATTAAATACTCAAGTTCTTGTGATGCCATTATGGGGGTGGCAATGGAACTATATTTTTCTTTTGAACTCTAATTATGGGATACAAGCAGTATTGATTCTGTAAAAAGACTAAGAACGAAAACAATGTATTTGGATAGAGTAACATGATATTATCTAGGAGATGGTACATTCATGCACGCAACGAAGTACTCCCTATAAGAAAGACAGATAGTATCAATGGAAGAACAAGGAAAGGTTATTAATTTATCAAGCAAAATAATTTTGTTGCATTATGTTGCCTCTCAATCACTTTTTTCCCTCTCATAGGAATAAGATGCAAGTACTTATAACCCTTGATTGTGAATTTTTTTCTCTACCAATGGGGTGGTTTGAGACTGGTGATTTGATATTGGAAAGTACAACGTGCATGCTGAGTATATATGTTCTTGGTTACAATATGGATTTTCAATTGGTTTAGTTGGCACCTGAGAGGTTTGATACTTCCCACTATCTTAGAAACCATGAACTTAATTTTTTTTATTATACCGAACAACTGATTTCTATTGTTGGTTTGGTTTTAGTATTTTAGCATGTGGCTGAGTTCTAATCTCTTTGTAATCTACATATAAAAAGGCACTACATAACCAGTTTTTGATAGTTGCAAAATCGTCCCGGCACCAAGCAATGTATCCTTGCAAAATACTTCTCCAATGCAACATTCTTTTCTGTGTGTCTTGCATCAAAATATGGTGCAACAATCTATTGCTGGTAGAAGAGGGGGGGGGGGGGGGGGAGGGGTTGAAGCCGGATCTTTAAGAACAGGAAGAAAAAAAAAACAGAGGGATGGAGGCCTAAAATACCATTCTTTATTCTGTTTTGGAAGGTTTTGTAATTATTTAGGCTTTCTTGTACTGCTATAATCCAACTGGAACTCTGAAACAAGGGTTTTAAAGTGATCCCTTTAGTGGCAGGTTCTGCTTGAATGAGAAGAAATTGGGATTTCCCCGTTATGTTCTATATAGATAACATCATATTTTTGCAGGAAGAATTCCTTTTGCTTTTCTTGAAGACATTCATCAGAGGTTTGTCAGGACTTATGGCCGAGCAGTTCTATCAGCCCAGGCTTATGGCATGAATGATGAGTTTTCAAGGGTTCTGAGCCAACAAATGGAGTATTACTCAAACGATCCCAATGCAGATAGGATAAACCGTTTAAAAGGTGAAATGGGTCAGGTGAGTTTTGCATGTCATTATGGAGCACAATCTTCAGTTTCTAAGATTAAAGATCTTTTTTCTTGGATATGGTTTTGAGGATTATTTGTGCTTGAGAGTGCATTTATGATTTTATAATCTAAGAAATCAGCAAAGTTTGGTTTGGTTTGGTTTGGTTTCATTAATTAGTTAATTCCCAATTTTCGACTTAAGATAAGTTCTGGTATAGCTTATGCTCATCTTGGATCTGAATTAAGATACATATTTTATCTTTAGATCCTGTTTAATCCTGTGTGTAAATCTGCACATATGTTGATGATATCCAACTTGGATCATAATTGCTGGTTTTGCTTTAATGAACAGGTACGCAGTGTGATGATTGAGAACATTGACAAGGTATTAGAGAGGGGTGATCGCCTGGACTTGCTTGTAGATAAAAGTGCAAATATGCAAACTAATACACTGCGATTCAGAAAGCAGACTCGTCGATTCAGGAGTACAGTCTGGTGGAGAAATGTCAAGCTCACGTAATTTTTCTAAACATTACCCTTTTTTTAATTTCTGAAAATGTTATTGCTAATGATAAAAAACGGCGTCTCAATGCTAATCTACAAAACCAAATTTATAGTCTGAGTCTCATAACCACCGTCATTCCCACTATGTAGTAAGTGCTTTCTGACACAAGGGTGATTATTGCATACAGCCATGGCTCATCATGTTTCCAAATTATTTGTCTTATAAACTTTGCTTTATTATTTATTTTCTTTTTGCTATAAGAAAATTAACACATTTCTGGTTACTGAAATGACAGGATTGCTCTCATATTGCTCATCCTGGTGATTATATATGTTGTCTTGGCATTTGTTTGCCATGGGCTTACGCTTCCCACCTGCATATAAGCCGAGTGTGGATTCAGTTGTTGGAATTGCCAATTCCAATTCCAATTCCAATTCTGTTTCTTGGATGGCTTCGAAACACCATGTGAGTGATTGCTCCGCCCTCTGTCTCTACTTCACCAGCGTGTGGGATTGTTTCATCTTTCGTGTGCGATATGTGTGTCATTATTTTTTACCGTAATTATTTACTGTCGGCCAGTTTGGTTTCCTCTCATATAGTGGGTCAATTGTTTTTGGTAAGAACAAACTCTGTTGCTATTGTGTATTATGTACCATAACAAGTTTTGCTTTGTGTTCATCCTATTTTCGAGTAGGATATATTGATTTGGTTTGAAGTTAGATTTTCTTTTTTGAAGAACCAAAGGAAGTAAACAGAAGGAAAACAAACTGAATGGCTGAAAAACTATAAAGAACCAGCATAAAAACAACTGCCGGTTTGTTTACCAAATACTTAAGTGCTTACGGATCACTTACCTTACCCGGTGAGCATCGCGAGGCATGACAACTACCAAGGGTCTTATCTGGTAAATGAGGGAAAAAGGCTCATACCCGATTAGCGCTTAGCGGGCCACTTACCTTACCGGGTGAGCATGGTAAACACTGAGGGGCTGTTTACTTGTGACTTAGGGCCTGTTTACTTATGGCTTAATGAGCTTAGTGGATAAATTGGCTTATTCGCACAGACGCTCAAGGCTGTTTACTTTGAGCTTAATCGCTCAGAAATGGGCTTATTCGCCCAGATGAAAAAAGGCACTTGTCCAGATTAAGCCGGCCAAAAGACTTGCCCTACCCTTCTTCTCCATCGATCCTTGCCTGTGTTCACCACCAACCATCGATCTCCTCCTTGCCTGGGTTTCGATTTTGGGTATTAGGATTTCGATTTTGGGTATTAGGATTTCGATTTTGGGGTTTTCACGTCATTGCTTTTGGAGATTAGGATTTCGATTGGAGATGCAGGTTTTGGTTTTTGTTCTTGGTTTTTGATTTTGGTTTTGGTTTTTGTTCTTGGTTTTTGATTTTGGTTTTGGTTTTTGTTTTTGGTTTTTGATTTTGGTTTGTATGCCCTGTTTGCTTCCGATTTTGATGCTCAAATCGATTTTGCTGCTCGATTCTTAGGTTCTATTAGGCTCGATTTTGTTCATGGAATCGATTTTGCTGCTCGATTTTGTTCATGGAATCGATTTTGCTGCTCGATTTTGCTGTTCGAAAACATGCTGCTCGATTTTGTTCATGGAATCGATTTTGCTGCTCGATTTTGCTGTTCGAAAACATGCTGCTCGATTTTGCTGCTCGATTTTGTTCATGGAATCGATTTTGCTGCTCGATTTTGCTTGCCTTGACTATTGTTTGATGCTTGTATGAAGATGAAACAGCAGCTTCACTAAAGATGCTTGTTTGATGCTTGTATAACTATTTTTGATGCTTGTATAAAGATGAAACAGCAGCTTCACTAAAGATGAAACAGCAGCTTCTCATTGATGCTTGTTTGATGCTATATTGTTTGCTGCTTGATGGTCTTGCTGGTCGATTTATTTTGGGTTTGTTTAACATGGGTTGTRTAACAGCCCATAGTTAATACTCAGGGGTATATTGGTCATTTYTRTTATTCAGACTGTTGATTCAGATAGAAAAGTAAACAGCAACCTAAATTTATCCAGACAGCCAAATTTATCCAGACAGACAAATTTATCCATACAGGACTTAATAGAAAATTTGGTAAACAGCCCCTTAATGGGCTTAATTGAACTTCCGGCTTATTCGCACAGTCAAAATAGATCGTTTACTTGGAGCTTATTCGCATAGTTCATGACTTATTCACACAGATGGATATGGGCTGTTGTCTACATTCAGCAAAAAAAAAAGACATACCTACCCCTAAGCTTTCATGAGCACTCCTCTTCAAGACACGCCTCCTTTCAGCCTCCTTCAATGCACGCCTCCTTTCCGGCGATTTTTTTCTTCCTTTCTGGTTACCGGTGATTTTCTTCCTTTCTGGTTACCGGCGATTTTCTTCCTTTCTGGTTACCGGCGATTTTCTTCCTTTCTGGTTACCGGCGATTTTCTTTGTTTCTGGTTACCGGTGATTTCTCCTTCCATCGAGTCTTCTTCGGTTTCTTCTTCGATTTTCAACAACAGATCGATTTCTCCTTTCAAAACCCTAATAAACAAACCCAAAAATTCAAAACCGGCTCTGCATCGTACAAAGGCCCCCTTCTCCAGAGCTCTGCAACCATCATCTCCTTCACCCAGGATACACATTTCCCTATGTTCATTGCTATTCACTCAATAACCCTTTCGTTAGATCGTTCAACAACTTTGAATCTTTCTGGAAATAGTTCATGGAACAAGTATTCGGCTCTGAAAGTTGCGACTCTTCTCCTTTTCATCTCCAAAATTCCTAAAAATCCGAAGATCTTCATTCATGGATGGTTGTTGGATTTGGGTTCTTTAGATCGCTGCATTCTTTTATCACTGGTAGTCTTCCGTTTCTGAACATTTTAGAATCTGTTTCAAGAGCTGGTAGCTATGCTGTTATATCGGTCATAATACGAAATATCGGTCAGGACCGATATTCGATATATCGGTCCAAAATAGCGGTTAACATAATATATCTTAGAATTATATATATAATATGCATTAATTAGATTTTAGAAATATAGTTTTAAAATTAAAACATCACATCATCTAATAAATAATAAAATTAGTCATTTGGGCTTTGGGACTGGTAGTCTAATAGTCTGTTACTCATTTGGGTTTGGGCCTTTTGAAATTTGGACTGGAGGCCTGGAGCACTTGTAAATTTCTAAGCGATAGCTACCGCCTACCACTTAACAGCCGGCCACAGGAGACAGATCACAAATCACAATTCACAGACGTACGCATATCCGCCGACCGCCATCGCCTTCCTTCCCCCCTTGACCCTTGTAAGCGACGGCCGGTAGAGTGAGCAGCAGACCAGCAATCGACCTTCGGCTTCTTCCATCCCCGTCCCGTTGCCATCCCTATCGCTGGCTATGTTGTGTCGATTACAGAGAAAAGCAGAGGATATCGAGAAGAGAGACCGAGAAAAGAGAAGACGTTGTGAGAAGAAGAAGTCGAAGACTCGATGTTGTGAGAACTGAGAAATCGGAACATCGGTCCGATTTTTACCTCAAAATATCGCTAAAAAATACTAAAAATCGCTAAATATCGCCGATAATATCGTTCCCAATATTTTGACCGATATTTAAGGTCCGATTTTTTTCCTAGGAGCGATATCCGATATATCGCCGATATATCGCGATATTAACAACATAGGCTGGTAGAAGCTTAAACTTGTGTTTCACACCTTCGATTTTGGTGGGGTTTTAGGGTTTTTGAGCTCATAAATTTCATGGTAAGTGTATGAGATTAGGTTGAATGGAAACCCCATGATTTCCTTGTTTAGATTCCACCTCAGAATGTTCGTAGATCCTTAAGATTTGGGAATTAGATATTGATTAGGGATGGAAGGTGCCGTTAAAGAATGTTCAGTTCATTGAGGGTAAAATGGTCATTTTTGCCATTCAGATCATTGATTCAGAAGAAAAAAGAAACAACACTACATGTTTATCTAGACAGACAAATTTATTCAAACAGACGAATTTATTCATACAGGACTTAATAGAAAATTTGGTAAACAGCCCCTGAGAATTTTACCTAGTAAGAGACATGACAACAACCAAGGTTTTATATGGTAAGTGAGGGAAAAGACTCTTATCCAGTTGACGCTTAATGGGTAAGAGACGCGTATAAACAAGCCATTTTGATAGCCGAGAATGTTACCCACATGATAACTCGATAAGAGTTGTGGTGACTATTATTGGTAAGCTCTTACCCTGTAAGTATTTGGTGAACGGCCCCTGAAATTAAACCAAACATCTTCATTATTCTGGTGTATCGATGGTAGTAGGCTTGGTCTTCTCTAATAAGCCGTGGTCCCAATTTGTGGAAGACGTGAATTTTTTCTGAAGAATTCGCCATGATATACTAATCCAGATGAAAGATCGTGTAAAAATAAGAGTTAAAGTGAAAAATGTAAGAAGAGATTTGGACCTTTGATCACTTTAATTTAGAACAACGCATAAATTGTGTTTTATAAAGGAATTGATTTAGTGTATCTTATTAGTGTTGATTTAATGGTTCTCTTCAATTACGATTGATCCAATGATGGAGATCCTTTCTTACCATAACTTTCATTTTCATCAGAATCCAACCCTACTGATCCATGCATTATATCATGAGAAAATTAACAGAAAATTTTCAGTTGAAGTGCAGTCGCTCAACAAATAAAGTTACTCTATGGATAACAGGTTGATCGTTCTCCAAGAATTCATCTACTGAAGGTTTGGCACCTCCATGAGGGCTCTTCGCCATCTAGGGCTGTATTGCCATCGACGTGGGAAGTTCATGAATGATTGGTAAGCTTATTGTAGTTGTCCAAGTGATCCTTGAGGTAAATGCGAACCTCAATTGATTTGGGTGTAATCGGCATCCTGATTCGAAACCACCCGACAAAGAAAAAGTGGACTCCAAAGATACGGTGCTAGTTGTGGTGGTCAGTAGATCTATGACAACAACAAAAAAATGTTAGAAGTTGGTCTTCTTTTTTCCACCGTGATAACTAGTGTTATACTTGTTCGTTGGTTGGGTACACAACACGACTTTAAACATATTCTAAACATCCTCGAAATAGATCTCAAACAAAGTGACGACTTATCAACTTGAACAAATCGATAATATGAGAAATGTGAGCATAAATTTATGTAACAAAGATTTTATCCTGACTCGATTGACACCCCAAGTAATACTCCTACTATCTCATAATGTACCCTATCAAATCCCTCTAGCCGGAGACGAAAAGATTGATGAAAACCAGTTTCTAAATAGATTCTAAACATCCCTAAAACAGACCTCAAACAACCCTGATTTGTCCCATAGTCATAGCTGTATAAATCAACAATCCACAGACATACGACAATAAGTAGGAAAGAACAATGGTCTGAAACCTTTATTTGTCCTAACATTGTTTATTTGCACATGAATTAAACGGTGAAGAAGAATTAGCATACAAAAAGTACATAAACTCAAATAGATTATAAAACGTCAAAGTGATTCTAACAAAAAATTTAAACGTTAACTGCTTACCCAAATATTAATGGTTCCAAGTAACCTAACTGCAAAGTTTGCCAATTTTTGTACATCATCAGGCCAAACCTTCTTGTAAGTTCTCCACGAGCTCTTTAATTGTCATGTCGGCAAATTCTACATGTTCGTGGAACAAAACAAAAAAGCAGAAAGACAAGTATCTGCTAAATGTGTGTGAAATAAGGTTTTTATTAAAAAATAACTACTTCAAATTCTTGGTTATGGAACTTCTATTCTTGAAGCAATAACCACACGATCGTCAGAAAGTACAAACTCGCATGCAAGAGCTTTTCCAAGTCCTCTAGTATTATATCAAACAATTACACATAAATTATGAGCAAAATTGCTCATGGTTGGGGGCAGGGAAGTATCTGTATGCAGTTCTTTCAAAGAGGTCCCAAAATATTTTGAGAAGAATAGGTTCAAGTCTAGCCTATTTGACACTAAACGCCTCCTTCAATGTAGGCTAGACGAACACAAATTGTCCCGGAGTATCAAGGGAGTCTAGACATGCACAATTTGTACCAGAGTGTTGACTCCCTAGAATGCTAGATCTTGACTCTCATACCATGAGAGAATATGTAGAACCCCATTAGATTATCCTCCAAATAAGCCATTGAAAAGAGGAGATGGCCCAACATTTACTTGATGAGAATAAGTCCATATCTAGCCAATGTGAGACTATAATACATCCCACCCATAGATTGGGATATACGTCTAAGTTCTTTTCTTCTGGTTTATAATCCACCTATTTAGCCCATAAGTGTCTGTATAAATCATCAATTACAAAATATAATTCTAATAAAACATCGCAAGTAATATCTTTTTCGAACCCAATAGCAACAAAAACCAAGGCATCAAGAGAGATGGGTACCTTCCGATTATGACCACATCCCGTGGACCAACACGGCTAACTTCATCCAAGACCATGTTGGAACCAATTATAATGCCTCCAACCCAACTATACCATATCAAATCATTCATTTGACCATCTCCACCTTCATATGAAACTTGCATTGGTTAATATCATGATTCTCATCCAAACATAAATATGATGACGGATCTTTCTATTTTTCTCATCAACTAACTTGATAAATTGAATCGAATTGACAAAACAAGCCTTTTGCTCATCAATGGTCACAATATATCGCCCGTAATTGAAGAGTAATCTATCTACACATTTCAAATAGATAAACAACGAAAAAAAAGACTCCAATGATATATCTTTAACCTTACCCAAAGACATTTGGCCTAGCAGTATCTGAGTTATCTGTTAAGCACAATTTTTCATAAGATTAAGGTTCAAATCTCACCAAAAATAGCATTCTTACAACCTAAAAAGGAGATAATTGCTGCTCCAACAAAAAAATGCATTGGAAAGAAAAATCTTGAGCATAAGTATTTTAAAATACAAACTAAACTATAATAATACATATATCAATCAGATAATAATCTACAAATTTTAAAAAAATTACTAACAAATAATTTAATTTACACCTCATATAATAAAAAACAAATACTCTAGCCATACAAATAATCAAATATATTAAATAAACTTGGGGGGGGGGGGGGGGATAAAATGCAGTAACTAACCCTTGACAAATTCTCCACCAACTTCTCAATCGAATCTCCTCGGATAAAATCAATAACTTAGCAGCTCCTCATTGAACGATACAGTTGATATGTACATCAAATTCTTAAATCCATATGACTTGATAAATTATAAAATCCTTCACAAACTCCATCCGAATAAACAACAACTAAATGTAATCAACACAATTGATAACAAAAAACCTCACCACCACTATTGCTTAATCGAACAAACAATCATCTTTGAATACCGATTTACAATAACATAGAAGAGGCAGCACTTGGTGTTTAAAGCAAAACAACGACGAATAAATGGGGGGAAAGTATAGATGATACATAATTGAGCAGAGAAAGATACCTGATAGTACGAGCATTTACTCCAAAAGCATGAACGATTGACTAATAACTGAAAATCTACGGTTTTGGTAGAGAGGGTTAGGGATTTTAATAGGAGTGCTGATGTAAGCAAAGGGTTTGTAGGAAAACGACAACGTGGAAGAACCATTGCACATTTTAAACCCATCCAAAAAAAGTAAAGCCAAAAAATCTTACTTCTCTGTGGTGGATTGAGCTTGCTGAAGGTTATCATTGGTAGAAAGATTGTTATTGTACCTTTGTTAATGATGTTTTACAACGTGGGATGTCGTTGTTGGATTCTTTGGTGGTGACCGATCGATTGTTGAATTGAGGGGAATGGGATGTGGAGTTTGAATATAATCGCGCAGAGGAAGTGGCTTGAAGGAATTGAGGGGAATGGGAAGCGGGTTGAAGAGATAATTTCTAGCGCAAACGATTGAGAGGAGGGACATGGGGAGGTTAATAAATTTGCAGTTGTACATGATGCATAAAAAGATGTACATCTTAATCTCCAACACTAACTAACTGCTTATGATGTTGTAGACTAAGCACGCAAACTTCTATCTTTTATATTCAACAAGTAACTTTTTAGCAGGCTTATATATATAGTATAGATACGGGGTGAAAAATGGAAAATAAAAAATGAAAAATTAAGATAAAAATAATCCATTATGTATTTATGTTATTTAACAATCTATATTAACTTATAAACCAAATTTCATAAAAGTCTTAAAGTCTTAAATATACGTTTAAAAGCTTAAGGTACAACTATTCTATACCACATTATGCATAAAGCCTTTCCACACCCAGTTTGACAGCCCATAATCAAACGCTCCATTCTAGGGTTTCCAAGACGACAATTGAGGCTCCAAGACGGCGATTCATTCTCCAAGACGATGATTACATGGGTTTTTAGTTCTGCTTATGGCTCCTCGATCCATACTCTATGGATTCATACTCCCTCGATCCATACTCTCGATTTCTCAATTTCTCGATTCATACTCTCTATTTTTATGATTTCTCGATCCATAGTCTAATAGGTTCTTGGCTCTTCTTTGATTCAAGTACACAAAGAACTAAAGGAAACAAAAGGTAAGTTGAGATACTAAATGTCCCATCTTTTCTTTTAATTTTCTTCGAATTTCATGGGGTTCGTTTCATGGATTTGTTTGAATTTCATGGGTTTTGTTTCATGGTTTCTTAAATTTCTAAGATAGATCGATTCAAAGTCACATAGGTTCTAGGATGCTCTTCGATTCAGGTACGCTCTCAATTTAGGAACTCTCTCGATTCAGATCTTTTGAAGAGAAAATGAAGGAAACACGAAGAACTGAAGGAAACAGAAGGCAAGCTATGATACTTTAAATGTCCCATCTTTTCTTTTAATTTTCTTTGAATTTCATGGGTATGTTCGAATTTCATGGGTTTTGTTTCATGGAATTTCATGTGTTTTTTTGAAGATTCATGACTTGAGCTTTTAACAAATTGGAATCTTGATGATTTGATCTTTTAACAAACTTGAATCTTGATGACTTGACCTTTAAACAGACTGGAATTTCAAGGTCAATATTTTCTCAGACTTTTAGGTGTTGATTAATCAATTTTAATTTACTCTAATGCTATGGATGGGTTATGTAAAATATAGTGGAGTTAATTGGAATTCTAATTCTCTAAATGATGCTCAAAAACTTTGTATTTGGTGTAGATAATGTACAAAAATACAAGGATATTCTAAGACATTCTTCTATGCATTTCCAGAACCTAGAGTATAGATATATGATGCTCAATTTAAAATTAGATTTAATTGGGAAAATGTTGAGTTGAATTTAATATTTTAACCTGGTTTCAGGTGAGCACTTTTGACTTTAATATGATTGTATCAAAGCTCACTTGATGAAGAGGTAGACATACAAGTGGTCTTAATTTTCAGTACTGTTGAAAAACTTTGTATGTGGTGTAGATGATGTACAAAAATATGTTGGTCTCGTTATGGTCTACAAGATGTGTATAACAGTTTATAGAGGGGGGGTGGATGAATACAAACACAGTAATCTTTTCAAATTTAAAATGTATATTGATTAAGAAGGATCAATACGGATTTTACAAGATTGTTTGCGGAAACATAAGGTAAAGATAAGCTATCTTAACAATCTAAGTTACACACAAGTTCTTAGCAAAGAGAAATGATTTGTTGTTTAAGACTTAGAAAAAAGTAAGTTCTTTCTGGGTAAGAACTATTTAGAATACTTAAAAAGGATTCTAACTTGCTTTTGAAGATAACGTATTGTGTTCTTTAGATGTGTGTTCTTTCACGTATGAACGTAAGAGTTAGGGTTCAAGAGTAAGAGATATCTCTGCATGGAGATAAAACACATCTATTTATACCCATTGCATTAAATGCACATTTAATGCAATGTAGTAGGGTTTGAACACGCGTCAAGCTTCTTTTGATCGCTGAATGCTGGAATAACCTAAAGGTCTCTTCAGCATTCGCTGAGGCTTGGACAGTCTTCACACATATGTAGACCAGGTTGTAATCACTGAATACCGCTTCAGATCACGAACTCGCCAGTCTCTAATATTCAGTTTCAGTCTTCGACTTTCGCTGAAGGTTCTTTGGTGTGAGTTTTGTCTTCTTGAAGTATCGCTGTCGCTAATGGATTTACATGTAATGTTCTCAGCGATAACTGAACAGATTCAGTGATGATCGCTGGAACTGAAAGACAGAAACATAAATACTTTATATAAGGTAAAATGGATTATCATCAAATCACTGAGAGAGAAGACCAACAATCTTCCCCTATTTGATGATAACAATACAACATAAAGAAAGTTGTCTTATCAAAAAACAGTAAGGAAAAGTTACATATAAAGTACATGTCCCTTTTAACTGTTTTGGGATCTTTTTTAGTAAGTCAGTCTTAGAAAATTTTCTTAAGTTGCAAGTCTAAGAAAAATTAAAAGAAGGGAAGCTGAAACTGAAAGCATGTTCACTGACTTATAGATTGTTAGTGAATGTAAGAGTAAGACTGGAACTCATAGACTTGTGTCCCTATTATTCTTTTCAGAGATCCTTTTCAGTGATGCACAAAATACTTATATTAATTTCAAGGGAAATATTACAAGATTGCCATTTACCTAATAAACCAATGGATATTGAGGTTCCGCAAATAGTACTTCCCGATACTGTTTTTGAAGCAGTTGTTCGAATTCCTTATGAAATGCAACTGAAACAAGTTCTTGCTAATGGTAAAAAAAGGGGTTTGAATGTAGGGGCTGTTCTTATTTTACCAGAGGGTTTTGAATTAGCCCCTTCCGATCGTATTTCCCCCGAGATAAAAGAAAAGATGGACATTTCTGTCTTTTCAGAGCTTTCGCCCCAATCAAAATAATATTCTTGTCATAGGCCCTGTTCCTGGTMAGAAATATAGTGAAATCACCTTTCTTATTCTTTCCCCCGACCCCGCTACTAAGAAAGAGATTCACTTCTTAAAATATCCTATATACGTAGGCGGAAACAGGGGAAGGGGCCATATTTATCCTGACGGGAGTAAGAGTAACAATACAGTTTATAATGCTACAGCATCAGGTATAGTAAGCAAAATCCTACGAAAAGAAAAGGGGGGGATACGAAATGACCATAGCGGATGCATCAAATGGACGTCAAGTGATTGATATTATCCCTTCAGGGCCAGAACTTCTTGTTTCAGAAGGGGAATCTATCAAATTTGATCAACCGTTGGCAAGTAATCCTAATGTGGGCGGATTTGGTCACGGAGATGCATAAATAGTACTTCAAGATCCATTACGTGTACAAGGCCTTTTCTTCTTCATTGCATCTGTTATTTTGGCACAAATATTTTTGGTTCTTAAAAAGAAACAGTTCGAGAAGGTTTAATTGTCCGAAATGAATTTCTAGACTCGTGGATTTATCGACATCAAGTTTGTAAAAAGAACCAAATTCTTTTTAGTAATTATAATTATCTATATCTATGATAAAAAATGAAATATCTATGATAAAAAATGATCAGTACATGATTAAAACTTACAAAATATAAGATTGAACACTGAAAGTAGACATAGGATATAGTTTACAGTGAATGGACAAATTACAAAGGAAAGAAACTAGTCTAAGTCGCTCAGCTTAATGAAACATGATACATTTTCTCCAAGCTCCTTTCGACGTAGAAACTCCCTTCTTATCTTGCGGTCCAGCATTTCATCTCTGAAGTCATCATCTAGCCAGAACCTGAGATATCCGAGGTGTTCCATAGGGCATAGATGTAACTCAGACATTCTTTGAAATCTCACTTCGCCATCATAGTCAAGGAATATAAGTCCTAACTCAGGCTTAGCATGCACAGTGTTGGGTATATAAGGACCCTTCGCTGGCAGCGAGAGATTCAACATAGAAATATATGGCTTCTTCGAAGCCTTCAGGACTTCATCTAAGGAGAACTTTATTTAATGTTCGTTCCTCAAGTATGGTCCATCATTAGGGCTTGAAGGCCTTTTTCTTCTTCCACCTATCTTCAGCGTAGGCCTTTCAGGGACTGCGACAAATATGGACACCTTCTTGATCAGCTCGCTAATGATGTCTTCGATAATCGGCTTATGTCTGGACTTTGAGCGCTGAATGGCTTGTCGAATCTCTAGCCAATTGTTATAGCCATATTCGCCAAGGTATGAAAGATACTCGGTTACGACCTCGAGATTATCCCTAGTGATGAGCATGGAGAGCAGCATCCCACCGTCTTTTGTTCGTCCGCTGATGCTGACGCTCTTGATAGGGTGAGGGCTGATCCTCTTGTTGAGATTAGCTCCGCTCCAGCGCTTGTCGCGTTCGGCTAGCTTCAGATTCTTTTCACGTTTAGCCTTTGCAATAGACAGAAGTTTAGCCTGGGCCTGGACAACGTTCACCATCTTTTTGGATTTTCTCTTGGAAAGAATTTTTGCAGCTAGAGACTTGGCCAGCATTAAGCTGTCCTCAGTCTACTTCTTTTGGAGAGCAAGTTCTTCCTCAGCTTTGAGGGACTCGAGCCTTTTAGCTTCGGTTAGGAAGTCGAACTCGCCATAACTAGAGGTACGAAGAGGGATTTTTACTCTAGTTTAGTCAAGTGACTCCCTGAGCTGAGTCATCTGCTGGTCAATAGGAGTGCTGGGGGTTGGGTTCTTAGGGACCCGTTCCTCCAGCCAATCGCAGGTAGGTGAGGGAATAACAAGTTGGTATAAGGAGGTGACGATTACTTAGCTTGAGTACTCTTTATATAAGGGTTCAAGAGGATTGAATAATACCTTGAGGTTCCCTTCTTCAGCGATGCCTTTGCCTTTCGACTTAGGGCCTTGGTTCGTTTATGGTGCAGCCTCTTCTCCCTTTTGCTTCCCCTAGGATGCGGAATCCCTGAGGGCAACTCCTTTGGTGGCAGTGGAGGGACGCTGGTATTGGATGGTGAAGTTGTCTTCGTCGTCATCTAGGTCGTTGCTAGAGTCAGGGAGATCGGGAGAATCACTTTCCTCATCATCATCATCGTCTTCTTTTTCCACATCACCAACAACAGGTGCAAAGTCGATATGAAGGTCATCGTCATAAGTTTCAGCTTGGACGACATCAACTTCCTCAGCTACAGGTGCTTCATGGGAAGTTGGGATATCACAGACAACCTCAGTGTCAACTTCAGTTCTGGGCGCTTCAGCTTCAGCTTCATGGATTGCTGGAGCGGCAGGTTCAGAAGGAACAACATCAGATGGTCCAGCGTCAGACCTTATCTCCCCCCTCTAGTGATGGCTTGAGAGCATAAGCCAGAGAGTTGGTCGACGCTCTGTATTTGGAGAACCATCATCTCCTCTTTATAGCACTAGATAGGCTGTTCGTCTCTTCACGCGCTTCATTAAGCTGAGCACGATCATCAGCGGTAAGGAGGGAGCAGTCACTGGTGCTGGTTGACAAAGAGCAACCAGGACTTGTTGTAGTAGCTCTGCTGGCTGAAGAGATTGTGCCTGTGCGTCATTGGCCTTGCTCATGAGATCAGCGATGGCCTCAACATTTGCTCTAACAGCCTCTTGGAGAAAGGAGAGCTGGCCTTTAACTTCTTGGACTTTAGCCCTGACGGCTGAGAGGTCTGCAGCAACTTCGTCCCTGCGAGACATGTCTTTATGGACCTCGTCCATTTTTATGAAGACAGTCTCGACTGCTGGGAGGAGCAACTTCATGTCCGTTGCCATATCGTACTCCTCTTCGTCCATGGCTTGAGCCTCAGACGGACCTGAAAAGGAATGTGAGTTACCATATGGAAGCTCTTGGTTAGAGGAAAGGAAAGGATGGGAGTGTGGAGTACCTGAGGGGTCTTCAACGTTATCTGAAGGATTAACGCTGGTTGGCTTCATGGTGCACTCACGAGGATGAGCACCAGTATGCTGAGGAGCTTTGAAAGGAGCTACCTCTGGTCTAGTGGTGAATGTCTCATCATTAGGGAGGACTTGCACTAATGACTCACCGACATGTGTTGAGACCAACAAAGGTGGGGAGGAAAAGATGGCTGAGACTGAAAGTGAGTGTTCAGCGATGGCGGCGCTGATATTCACACCTTCAGTGATTTGGGTCACTGAGGCAGTTGGGAGAGGTACCACTGATACGACAGTGATATCAAGAATCACTAAAGAGCTAGGATGGCTAACTGAAATTGCCTCGGGGGTAAGGCTCTTTTCAATAGCTGAGACCTTTTGAGAGGTCACAGCCAGAGATGTGGTATTCCCCTTTTTGGCCTTCTTGGTCCTCGAAGGAGAATCAAGAGCTGGTTGAGATGGGTGTTTTGTAGAAATGGTTGTGGTGGTTGGGTTAGACTTTGGGGGGGGGGGGATTTCCCTTGTCTTGACCATCGAAGAAGGAGAAGGGGGAATTGAAGAGTATTGCACCACTGAAGATAGTACAACATCTCCATCCCTGAGCTTGTGATCCAGAACCCTGGATCCAAGGCTGTAGACAAGAAGGTTACCTTCCTTGGAGTCCTTGTCGCCAAAGATCTTGGCGAAGACCATGGACAAGAACTTGGTGTAGGGCACCACTTTCTCCTTCTAGCGCTTGTTCAGCTTAAGCGTCAGGTTGTCGAAGATGATGGCAGAAAATTTGTTTGGACGGCGTTGGATCACTGAGATGCCAACGGTGAGAGTGACTCTAGAAGCCTAATCCTGGCCACCAGTCTTTCCACCCATTCTCTGGATGAAGTGCGAGAATAGGAATTGCCACACTACCGACATGCGGTTCTTCTCGATTTTGAAAAGGGATTTGAGGGGCTTGCTAGTCCTTATTCGTTGGCCATTGGTAGCCAATGTCATCGAGGCAGGCGATGATCTCAGCAGTAGAGGGTTCGCTGGCGAAGGGACCCTTAGGAAAGCGAAGAGCGTGCCTAAGAGTGGTCACCCCAAAACTCACAGTCATCATGTTGAGGGTGAAGAAAATTTTCTCCACCTGATGACCGTTCTTGTCTTTCTCTTGCATTACCTCAACAGTCATCCAGAACTACTGAAGGGCCTCCCTAACCATGATAGGTTGATGGTTGAAAGCATAGGTGATTGGGGACATCCGTAGGAAGGCAGCAACATCATCGTAGATGGTTTTGTTTATGGGGATGTCCAACAAGGCAATGTGGTTGTTGGCCTTGAAGAAGATGCCTTCCACAGTAAAGTTCACGTTTTTGGCAGCCATTTTCTGTTTTTGGTTGAGAAATAAGAAGAAAAACAGTTTATATATTAGTAGTCCAAGATTGATTGTGATCTTTTTAAGTTTTAGAACAACAAAACTTCTTTTGGAAAATCCACAAAAGAGATATTAGGGTTTTTCAAGTAGAATAGAGTTTTTGAAACTAGATTATAACCATGAATAAGGATATGTTATTAATCTGTCTGTTTGTGTTTCAAGAGAACAAAGTTCTTAAAATCTCAAACATTAGTTTCATTTTGGAGGAGGAGAACAGTTCAATAATGTAAAGAAGGTTATCGACCTTAGAGTTCTTTTTGAAGAAGGTCGAAGGATTTAAGTGTTCTTGAGAGTTCTTGCTTGCAAAGTCTTTTTGACAGAGGTTCGTCAAAGATTTTTGTAATCATAAATAAAATATAAGGGAAGAGATCTCATATTTATAGGTAGGAGGAGAGAAAAAAGAAATAGGAGAGATGAAAATATGACGGTTGAGGAAATGCCATGATGAGAAATATGACACATTCTCATCCATGATTGGATGGAAGTTAAAGCAGGTCATGTGTGTCAGACCTTTTTGCGCGTCTCAAAGTGCTTCATATTGGTAACGTAGAATGTCATTATTAAGATGGTTATTAACTATTTCTTTAAAACGAAAAGGTTTTAAGAAATTTGAAGAGTCGCATTCAGTGAATTAAAAACTTTTAAAACATTTGATTACTGAAGAAGAAAAACTTCAGTGATGGTTTTGTTTTAAGAAGTGAAAATAACTTAAAAAAATATTTTCATAAAAGCTTTAGTGTCAGTGATAAGAGAATCACTGAAATTGACATTTAAAAACATTTGAGTCACTGAAGGTATAAAGGTTCAGTGATCACTTTGATTTTAAGAAAAAACAATTATAAAAGAGATATACTTACTTATAAATGTCCAGCGATAGAAAGAATCACCGAAACAAACTTTTAAAACGTTTTGATCACTGAAGAAGAAAAGCTTCAGTGATAGTTTTAAGTTTAAAGAAAAGGAACAAGTATACATACCTTAGAGAGAATAGATATATTTACTCAAGAGTTTAGTGATAGTGATAGAGCATTGAATCATTTCACTTACTGATTGATGTGTATAGCTGAAGAAAATTATTCTTCAGCGTTTAACATTCCCAGTTCGCTGATCAAGATGTTAAATATTGTCTCATCAAGGGGCTTGGTGAAAAGGTCAGCGAGTTGGTAATCAGTTGGAACTAAGTGAAGTTCAATATCATCATTCATAACATGATCTCTAATAAAATGATATCCGATCTCTATATGTTTGGTCTTGGAGTGAAGTACAGGGTTGTTTGCAATTTCAATAGCACTGGTGCTATCACAATAGATAGGAATCTTCGAGAATTGAAGATCGAAGTCATTCATCTGGTTTTTCATCCAAAGGACTTGGGCATATCAACTTCCAACGGCTATGTATTCAGCTTCAGCGGTTGATGTGGATACTGAATTTTGCTTCTTACTTGTCCAACTCACCAACTTTCCACCTAGAAGCTGATAGCCTCCAGTGCTGCTTTTCCTATCGATCTTGCAACCTGCAAGATCAATATCCGAATAACCTATTAGGTCAAAACCTGAACCCTTAGGGTACCAGACACCCAAGTTTGGAGTTCCATTCAGGTAATTGAAGATGCATTTTACAGCGATCAAATGGGATTCCTTAGGTTCAGATTGATACCGTGCACATAAGCAAGTAGAATACATGATATCTGGTCGACTAGCTGTGAGATACAACAGGGAGCCGATCATTCCTCTATAAACAGTTACGTGTACAGGATTTCCATTTGAATCCTTGTTGAGAGAGAGTGGAGGAGCCATTGGAGTCTTCATCGATGAGTTATTAGATAGATCAAACTTCTTAAGCATGTCACAGACATACTTACTTTGACTGATAAATATACCTTTATCTGATTGCTTGATCTTGAGACCTAAAAAGAATGTTACTTCTCCCATCATACTCATATGGTATTCTTTCTTCATGCGATCAGCGAATCAAAAACACAAAGAGGAATTAGTGGAGTCAAAAATAATATCAGCGACATATATTTGGACTAGAATGATATGACCTTTAACTTTCCTAAGAAATATGGTCTGGTCAATCTTTCCACGAACAAATTTCTCAGAGATGAGAAATGAGGAGAGGGTATCATACCAGRCACGAGGAGCCTGYTTTAACCCATAAAGAGCTTTATCCAAACGATAGACATGATTTGGATACTTAAGGTCAAGAAACCCTGAAGGTTGTTGTTAGCTGAATTATTCCTATTTTGTAAAAGTATAGAAAAAGTATACTGCAAGTCTTGACAGAAGGATAACTCCACAGAAGACAACAAAGGACTAAGCGACAGAAGCCGTTTGATCGAACAAGTGAAGTATGACAGAACCTCTAATGTCTCTCACAGAGGTTCCGGAAAATAGTCCTCTGTCAAATAGAACATGCAAGTCAATTACAGCAGAGCCTCTGAGATGGCTCACAGAGGGTCTGCGGATTTCGTCTTCTGTGAAGTTTCTGTTCCAACAGTTTTCAAAGGTTGTTAGCCGCATATGCTTCTCACGTGACTAGGGAATAATCGACTTTATTTGGACGGCTCAGATGAAGACACGCGTCAAGATCTGGTCTCTAAGGTCGTTAGGAACTGGTATAAATAGCGGATAAGATCTTTGTAATCGGTGGTGCTTCCTGTATTGTAATCGTCAAAATTTTCAATTGAATGAATTGAAAACCTTTGGAGCAAATCTCTTGTGTTCATCTTCTTCATCAATACTGTGTGTT
>NW_020202748.1:0-3121 GCF_001531365.2 Cynara cardunculus var. scolymus
GCTTGGGAAGACACTTGGAGTGCGTTGGGACCTCTTATCCATTCTTTGTCTTATAGATTTATCAATGGGTAGGGTTTCCACAATAATTCTATGGTTTATGATGTAATGCACAGGTTTGGTTCAAATTGGCCGGAGGATTGGATTCAACGTTATCCTCAACTACAAAATGTCCTTATTCCATCTCCCACTCATGTGGAGGATAAAATTCGTTGGGTTGATTATAAAGGTGCTCGGGGTGATTTTCAGGTTACTGTGGCTTGGAAGACTTTACAGGAGGTACATCCGGTTGTGCATTGGTATAAACTAGTTTGGAACAAAGCTTTCATTCCAAAACATGCTCTATGTATGTGGATGGCTTGCCAGAAGAAATTGCCAACCCAAGATCGTATCAGTCAGTGGAAGCATGAACCACCGGATTTAAAGTGTGTGTTCTGTAATTTAGTGATTGAAACGCACAATCACTTATTTTTTGAATGCTCTTATTCTAGCAGTATTTGGGAAGGCATTAAAATGGAGGTGGGTTTAACGTCTTATCCGAACAATTGGGCGGATATTCTTCACAGGGGATCCGTTCAAAATTGGAAATCTTGGTCTACGGTTCAGAGACTTGGTTTATCGGCAACTGTTTATAATATCTGGAGGGAACGCAACAGAAAGTTCTTCGACAATTTCAATCATTCGGAGGATAAAGTTATTGCGGGGATCAAGATGCAGATTCTTCATCGAATGGCTTGGAAGACTAGGAAGAAGATTATGAATTCTAATGACATGTGTCATACGCCTTTCGAATATCAATTTTAAAAGCACATTTTGGTTCCCCCTCAGAACGCTGATATCCAGCGACCAGTTCGTGCGCCATTAAGATATTATCAGTGATTTGGCGCCCGAGAATGAACGCAGATAGAGCCTTGCTAACAAGAACATCCAGCGATCCTTTCATCCGGTCAGCAATAACTTTACTAATACACTTCAACAACACATTACAACATGCAATTGGCCGATAAATAAGAGTATGGTTCAGCTGATACTCCAAAGTTCCAGAATAGAAGAAATTATGAATCCCAATGAGAACATCCCGACCAACCACATTCCAAGCTGCTTTAAAGAATTTAGAAGAATACCCATCAGGGCCTGGAGCTTTTTCATTCCCAATGGCAAACAAAGCATCTTTTATTTCCATATCCGATATAGGACGGATTAAGTGTAGAGAATCCGATAACGATAAAGAATGACCAAACACACAATCCCCCATAGAGGGAGGAACCAAAACATTGGAAGTACCTAGAATACTTTGAAAATGGGAGAGGAATGCAGTAGATACCTTCTGATGATCATAAACTGTACCAGAAGAATCCCTGATAGTAGCAATATGGCTCCGATTGCGCTTTTCTTTCATAGCATGAAAGAAAAATTTAGAGTTACCATCCCCTTCATTGAGACAAGATATCTTCGCTTTCTGACGAGCCATCTCCACTTGATCATTTCTAGCTTTTTGATATGCTAACAAGAGGTGAGCAATGTCCTCCTTCAGCAAGTCATTAAACGGGTCTAGATCACAAGCCAATTGAGCAACATCAAGTTCCGTCTTTAACTGAACTACCCTTTTATCCAAACAACCATACGAATTTCTAAGACGCTGACAAACCACCTTTAGATCTTGCAATTTCCGAAGCACCCTCTTCATATAAGATCCGGTCTGAGGTTTCATCCATACCTCCTCCACAGATGCAAGGAAATCCTTATGAGAGGTCACAAAATTGTCAAACTTAAAGCCACGTTTTCGAAGACGTCTACCAACTTTAAAAGAAAGAATACCCGGAGAGTGATCAGATATCCCCCTCGGTTCAAAGAAGACCGAAGCATCCCCAAATCTAGAGATAAAAGCWGAATTTCCCAGAATAYGATCCAGTTTGCGCATAACACCATCTCCCCCCGAAGGTTTATGTATCCAAGTAAATTGGCATCCTTGGTATGAAATGTCAAACAATTCTGCCTCTTCCAAGCAGAGATGAAACTCCTCCATGTCAGAATTTCTCCTAGAGGAACCTCCCAACCCACCATGAGGGAAAAACATTGAATTAAAATCACCCATCGCAACCCAAGCTTTCCTTTGAGTAAATACATGAAATTCACCAAACGCCCGCCAAATCTCATGCCTTTCCGTACCCGTATTACACCCATAAACAAAAGTAATAAAAATAGGATCCAGTTGACCAAAAATCCGAATTTCACAGTGGATATATTGTTGGTGCTGCTCAATGAGAAGAACATAAAGCACTGATGGGTCCCAAGCAATAATTAGGCGAGTGCCTTGGTCACAAATAGATCCATTTGTAATCCAACTCCAATTACCAAATACACTACTACACACATCCCCCAACTGATTATATGCAACTTTTGATTCAATAATGCAACATAAAGAAAGATGCTTGAGATTAATTAAATCACGTACCTCCTTCCGTTTGATAAGGGCATTTAAACCCCTAATATTCCAAGCGGCGAACTTTATCATTGAGACGAAGAAATTGTAACATCCTCTCCTCGTTTGGCCATAATGTGCCCCTCTGTATCAATGATCTCCATATCGTCAACATCATCATCACTAGAATCGTCAGAAGATAAAGAAGAAAACCGATTTCTAGATTGCAAATCATCTCTCCTTGGTTTAAAAGCTTGCACCACCTTTTGTATTAACTTCGGATCCCCTTTTGATAAAATTTTTACATTGGACATATCTTCTCTACCCCTTGGTGTTCATCCCCCATCCACCGTACAGAACTGACCGTCCACCTTTCCAACATCCTTTTCTTCCAAAATTGTTGATTCCCCAGAACGTGGGATGTTTTTGTCATTTATATCATCTCCCGTGCGATTCGACACCTCCTGAACCCGTTTTAAAATGCCAACTCCAGTCAAAGAATCATGCTTACCTGAGGCCGCACCCAAAGAAGTTGCCTGGAAACCTGATTTATCCTTCTGCCTCCACTGTTTACGTCTGAACTCGTTAAACCCCCCCTTTTGTGAGAAAGTATCAGAAACCTTTTGCTTAGCATTATTCTCTTTCATACATGACCCCGTACGATGACCAAACACTTTGCAATTCGAACACTGGGAGGGAATC
>NW_020202748.1:3246-5084 GCF_001531365.2 Cynara cardunculus var. scolymus
AATACGACTAATACCCTCTCTATTGAACGCAACAAGAGGGATATTAAAAAACTTAACCCACAACGGGCAAGAGTTGTGCTCAGGCTTCTGAAGGCCCTTTGAAGGATCCYAGAGAGAGACAAAAAGCGGCCTCCCTCTAATCATGAGGGGAGACATCTCAATAACTTGGTTGCACCCACCATCATCATTAAAACGAAAAAAGAAATAACCCAAGTCATTGACCATAGCATCAAGAAGACCAAATCTTCCCCAAGCATTCTGAGCCTCACGTAAAACAATGGGGAAGGGAAGACGAGGTCCAAGAAAATAACCATAGAGAACTGATTGAAACGATTTGGCCATACCTTTTGTAACATCCAGGGGAAAACTGATCCGCGGTTTCACACTCTTCCCAACCGGAAAATAAGTAAGTTCTGTCGAGGTAGTACCACCCATAATCTCTGCGAAGGACTTTTTAGGCACCACACAATGATCACCCCTAATCGCTGGAGAAAGACGTTCCCATACCGACACCCTCGGATTAGATCCAGGATTTACTCCCGCCTTCTTCAGAATATCCTCATGCAAAGGAGGACCTTTCACCATGCTAGGATCCGACTCATCCAAAATTACATCAGCAAAATCCTGAGAAGAATCATCTTCCAAGATGACATCCGCAAAGTCAGACATCCTTACCAAAGGCAAGAATACCTAGTCTACTATAACCCTAATCAAGAAGTCGTGGCGCTGAATCCCTAGTCAAGCAGTCTCAATAAAGTAGACGAAGACCTTAGAAAAAGGTGCTGAATACTCTATCAATAAACTTAACAAAGGAGACGGAGACCACAGAAACACTTGATGCTGGAAAAGAAATTAGATATTGTCCCCAAACAAGAAAACCACCAAAAACACAGCAAGCAAGAGGCTAACCCAACGAAAACCAAACAGCCCCCAAACAACACGAAAGCATGCAAACCCTAGCCGTGAAACCCTAGACAAGGAAACCGAATACTACCAACCCAAGACTTGAAAACCGAGAGCAACAGATTCAAGTAAGCAAAGAAAATCCCCAAAGCAAGACCCCACAAGCGATCACTCCTAACCAAAAGAAAACAGCAAACCCTATAGGCAAAACCCTAGCCGTGGACGTTCGGCCAAGAGAACGAAAAACGCAAAACCCTAGCCGTGTACAAACGGCCAAGAAGAAAAGACTAAGAGGGGGATGCGATCAAATGGTAAGCGACCAAAAACAACTAATCAATCAAGAAGCAACCAACCGAAGCAAACATAAAGACGAAGAACCAACCTTTGAGAAAAACCCTAATTCCGCCTCCTCCCAAAAACGTGAAACCCTAATCCAAGAAGAATCGGCTTTGGAAGAAGAACACGGGATTAAAGCATGAACAAATAACCTCCAAAACAAGCGAGATGCAATCCTATAAGACGAAGAAGAAACAAAACCGCAAGAAACCCCCAAGGCCGCCGTCAAAACTTGAAACCCTAATCCGCAAAACCAAGTGGAGAAGAAACACAAAACATACCGAGGACAGAAACCAATCGAAACAAAGCATAAACATCAACAAGGAGCATAAGGAAGCATCAACATCATCTTCATACGAACAAGCCTCCTTGAGAGAAAAAGTCAAACCCTAGTCAACTCCTAATGAGATGTTCCCCATAAGGATTCTAATTGGCTCTCCAGAAGGAGTCTACTGAAAGGGGAAGATTCCCCAGGCAATTTTATAAAGACAATAAAAAGTCACCCAAACAATACAATCAGCAAGAGAAACTACGGCAACCTTGACTCACAAACCAAGTCATAAGGAGCCAAAACAGACAAAGGGAAATACACCAAAACA
>NW_020202748.1:5791-7594 GCF_001531365.2 Cynara cardunculus var. scolymus
TCCACATTCATTTATGGCACGTACTATCAAGACGGCTCACGTTCCTCTAATCCCATCATACGATACTCAACCGCCACTCTCTCATGATTATTCTATTATAATAATCAAAGAAACGTTTCCCTTCCCTCTCACCCATCTCCACTATATATATTCATTTTCCCCACCATTACCATCTTTACGCCTTCATAACCTGCAAACCACTTTTTGACGAACACATACTACTTGCAGACTTCCATAGCAATGGCATCCTCCGCATCCCACGAATCTGACAACAACGATAGCCGCCTTCAATCCATGGGAGTAGACAGTAGGGCTATCGTCTTCCTCCCTATGAAACCCAATAATCACCAGATCGAGCTTACAAACACCCTCTTTGACGACAAGTACGAGATAATAATTGAATTCTTCAAAAACTGCATTCTYCTCCCTGCTCTCACCTTGGTAAATCCCAAAGTTCCTGTCAAATATGTACAACAATACTGGCAAAACTGTGAATTTGATGATGCCAGTCACGGTATCATGGGCGATATCGACGCACCAAACGACATGCTTTGCGCYGTCAAAATTTCACGAGCAAAGATCTCCAAGGTGCTATGTATTCCAACAAGAAGAGAGCTCAAAATCGAACAATATGACGAGCTACCAACCTCCAAGGACATTCTGTGATTTGTAAGGATGTTGGGCTACAACAAAGCGATTCGAAACATCTCAGATTTCAAAAGACAATTCCTCCCACCAATGTGGAATTTGTTCTTTTCTATTCTGAATCGGTCCCTGACATGCAAACTAGGCTCCCTCGACCAAGGAAACTTGAACATTATGACGATCATGTATGGCCTCTACTTCAACCTCAACATCAACTACGCCCTTCTCATATACAATGAGATCCACGCGGCCGTGCTAAAGAAATGCAAACTTCAAGCCGCTGGAAAACTACTGACATCTGTTCTCTTCCCTCGATTCCTTGCTATCATCATTGGGGATGCGATGAGGAAAAATACACTCCCCGCCACGGAGCCATTCACACCGATCTACAAAATGCATGGCCATCGCCCAACTCTTTCAAAGGACGGATACAACATCAACAGATCACTCTCAAGGGCTATGCTCACTGTCATTCCATCGACAAATGAGATACGCCAAACCTATGAACGCTCCATGYTGTCCCATGAACCAAGGGCAGCTACCCAGGAGCACTTAGAGCCGTCCCCCTCTCCAAACGAGGAAGCACAAGCATCATCTTCATCGAATGATGAAGATGATGATGATGATGCTAGTGACTCCCCCGGCCCTCACCAACATATCTCTAAACCCACTCCCCAAAGGGCAACCACATCCACTATCCCTGGCGATCAAAGCCAAAGGGATATTGAAACAGGACACCCAGTCCAATCCCAACCCAAGCTAGCCATCTAGAGGCCATCCTTCAGGCCTCTGGAGATGATCAAGCCGAGGAACCCCATCATCCATCACCCCTCTCTCAACAGAGAGGTGATGAAGAAATAAGAGCCACTTCGCCTCAGGGCTCGCCACAACCCTTCACACACATAGAAGCATTCGTTGCTTCTGATGTTGAACCCATAKATCGTTCAGAGCGATCTTCGTTTCGTGCACCCCTTCCCTCGATATTTGATCTATCGAAGGGAACACACATCCGATTCACTTACTCAACCTCTGAAGCTAAGGAAGAGGAAGAGGATGTCCCAACATCACGAGATAGCTCTTCTCTTGAAGGCTATCAAGGACATGATGGAAGTTCTTCAAGGCCTACCTTCACACAAGGCCAAGAAGGCGCCTCAGGAA
>NW_020202748.1:8071-9897 GCF_001531365.2 Cynara cardunculus var. scolymus
CCAACTACCCGCTGCCATCCTTGCCCAAATACCCCAACCCACCCCTCCTCCCTCTGCAGGACCTTCTTTCGACGAAGCCTTTTCTACATTCACTGCAGAGGTGAGAAACTTAATCACCAACCTTCCCATTCCACCACCCTCTTCCACCTCAACCATGCCACTACACCCTAAAGCCTCCACCTCCTCAACAGAGTTCGCCACCAGGGCGGACTTGCAAGCTCTGTCAAGAGCACTGGCCTCCTCCTTCAACAGATCAGTGCAAAGTTTGTTCATCGAGCCATCCAACCAACAAGGGCTCTCACTACAACGTTGGTCGATGAACAACAACGTACTTCAACTCTCCTTCGTTCAATGAAGGAGACCACCAGAAAGGCAGCCCTGAGGGAGTATCTTACATCCCTCAGGAGGAACAAGAAGAAGAAGAAGTGGTCTCAAGCCTCTTGCTCAAGCAGTCGCCCGAGCAAAAGAAGGAGCCACGATGACCAAGACCCCGAGGATCAAGGTCTTGGCCCTCGTGAGGGGGAGAAAGAGGCGGCAGCTGCATACACGTCAACATCCGCTGCACCACAGCAACCAACACCACAACAACCATCCACCCAAGGAACCCAAGCGAGGAAACCAGAGGCCTCGCCCTCTGATGATGAACCGCTGAACCAGGTTCCCTCAGCTACTACCCCAGAGCCCATCGTGTTGAGTTCCTCAACCGATGAAGAACCAACCACCTCTCAAACACATCAACCTCTTTCTTCTACACCAATTATAAACCTACCCTTAACCCCTTCTCCAACACCCCGCACAACTCAACCTTTCACCATCTATCTACAACCAGAGCCCATAACAACCCAACCTACTTCACCCATACAACCAGAGCCCATAMCAACCCAACCTACTTCACCCATACAACCAGAGCCCATAACAACCCAACCTACTTCACCCATACAACCAGAGCCAACTACAACCCAACCTTCATCACCCCAACCAGAACCTATAATAACCCCAATCCAACCAACCCAAACACAACCAACACAACCAATTGTGCAAGCCGATGTTCCCTCTTCCTCAAGGCACCCTCCAACAGGCCTAGTGGATGAAATTATTCAACAGATGGAGTCAATGAGGAGAAAACCTCAAGAGCCACCCAGGGAACCAGTAATGATGGAAAATATTCATTAATACATGTACCATGATCGCGATTGAAAATTTGTCAATAAATCCTCCAATTCTATTGCTCGAATCAATGGATCTCCTACACCATCGTTTCGTCAGACAAACTACTCAAGATCCTCAAGTTGTCTTCTCGAACGAAGGAATAAGGAGAGTCATGGACTTAAAGATAAAATCCATCGCCAACCGAGCTATCAGATACATTGAGTTCACCTTGGAGAGAACCCATATGATCATTAGCGTGTTCAACGAAAATGATCTCATCAATCTCAACCCGTACGACTTAATCGAGTTATACGCTTATACAGCTCAGAGGCAAGATCACGAGATAAGGTTTGGAATGGTAAATCGAGTGATAGTGAAGACAATGGAGTCCCTGGTAAAGCTAAGAGCGAAAACAGACTTCGAGATTGCGCTAAGGCTGGGCATTGAGAGACTATCCTGCGCTCCACCAAATGAAGAATTCCAGGGTCTGGAGGAAATATGCTCTGCCTCTGTCTTGTCTCAACCTGAACTCGGACTTGTTTACAAAAATGAGTTTGGGGTGAAAAAGTTCTTCAGAATGTCTGAAGCCTTCAAGTACTCAACCGAATCACTTGAATGGTTTCAGAAAAATATTAGAGACAGACTAGGCAGAAGCCACGTGCCAAGGGAAGTGGGAA
>NW_020202748.1:10742-13396 GCF_001531365.2 Cynara cardunculus var. scolymus
TTTCTTCATAAAATCATTATAATTTGGTTATTCATAACTAGATTATAAGTGTTATTGAGAGATCTGGGATCAACAGGATTACTATACCGCACACAGCTTGACCGGTATACTTGACGGTTTATATGGAAGCCTTGACCGGATAAGTGACAGTGCACGAAAAGGTTAGTCATCTGTTCATCTACTTGATCAGTGTTCATCTAAACCGATCATCTCTTGATCGGTGTTCATCTAAACCTATCAACTCTTGAACGGATTTGTGACCGGATTAGGTTTACTCTTGACCGGTTTAGGACTTAGTAATCAGTGCATCGAGGTGTCCGGACTTCTAAACCGCTCAATCCCTCTTACCCAGATTTTTAATTGTTCATTGTTTCTTGATTCAATTTGGTAATTTGCTCAATATCTTGTCAAGAATCGATTCCATTTTGATTGTTTTCATTGGGATTCTTTATTGTTCAACAGCTTCTGTGTTGGATCATTGTAACAGCTTCTATCTGTTATACAGGTTCTCATAGGTTAAATAGAATTTACAATCTGTTTTGATTTCAATACAGTTGGTAAGTTGCTTGCTGTTTAACAAACCTGTTTTGAGCTTTTCTAATCTGTTTAACAATTTGTTGTTGGTGAGGTTGAGCATTTCTAATCTGTCAATTTGCTGTTGACAAATTTATATTGTGCTTTCAGGTTTAAGATTTGCATGTTGTCCGGTTTACATTCAAGCTGACAGGTTTAGTAGACTATTTTGAGTGTTTAAGTGGCTGTTTAGTGAAATGTTTTAAGCAGAATTGAAGTAGCTGTTGAAGTTTGCTTGGAGAATAGAAATTGACTGTCATCATGCCATACAATTGAAGGATGTTGAAATAAGAGAAGAAAAGAGAAGAGGAATTACATGTTGTTTAGAGGTGTTTTCAAGAACTTCATGAAGAGGAATTACATTTTGTGGTAGACTTATTTGACCATTCTGTCTATGGACAGCTGAGACCTGCTACAATTGACATAGGATCTAGTTGTTGTCGTTTTGTTGTTACTCCAGCCAAAGCAAAGGAGAAAAAGGGCTCAAGTTCTTGCTGATTTTTTTTTTGTTTTTATACTGTTGCTGTATGTAATTGCTGTGTTTTGAGTTTAAGGTCTGAAACAGCAGCTACACAGTGAACAGACTGCAGTAGCAGCAACAACAACTTTGGATAGCTATTTGTAACAGCATTCTGTCAAACAACAGCAGATACACAGTGATTAACAACAGTTTAGAGTGTTGTTTTAAGGTCAGAAACAGCAAGCAGGTTTGATAGTCAATATTGGTTACATTTTAGCTAAACAGGTACATTGTTTTAACCTTGTGCATTATCTGTGTTTGTGAACTTGAGGACTGGAACAGACTTGGTCATATTGTTCAAACTAATAGCCTAACTGTGTTCTTGATTTGATTGTTCAACTGTTTTTGTGACAGGTACATCAAAGTACATTTTGGAAGGTTTAAGGCATAGCAAGCTTTTATTAGATACACAGCCCAGGTGGGACAAAGTGTACTTGCACAGAAGACTCCGATAGTCTGAACTGCATTTAGAGAGTATCTAAAAGTTGAAGATAGAAGATGAAGTGAAATTGTGTGTCAGAGATCAAGTCCAAGCACACTCTGAAGAGAGATCATATCAGTTTTGGACTTTCTGTTTTGTTATTTTAGACTAGTGTTGATAATTGTACATTGTATTGTATTTGGGCTTGGATTAGTTTGTTTTGAACTTGGACATTTTTTTTGGCTTATATTTGTTGTGTTTTTGGTTTTGTATTTTGTTTGTGTCTAGATTTTATTCTTGGACCATTGTATATCTGTTTTGTGTGTCTTTTAACTGTTTGAAATTGTTTTGAACTGTTCGCGTAAACTGTTTATTATCAGTTTTTAACAGTTTCTAACTGTTTTCAACGGTTTTTGACTGTTTTTACTGATTTTTGACAGTTTCACGTATTTTTTACTAAATTCTCATCAGTTTTAGTGTTTTTCAATTTTTTTTAGCTTAACTGTTATTTTATCTGATTTCACTGCATAGATCATTTATTTGATCAATTTTTTTTTCAATGGCAGTTGTTTCTGAGAACTTCAGACAGAAAATATTTCAACTAGAAAAGAGCATTGAAGGTTATAGGGAGAAAGTGTTTCTCAAAGTTTTAAAGAAAAATCATGAAGAAGAGTGTGAAAGAATCGAGAAGGAATTTGAGTATACGATTGAAAGATTCGAGAACACTCTCCGTTATGTAGAAAATGATTTTAATGATAATTTGATGACTTGGAGTAAAGTGAATAAAGATCTTTTCAATAAACTCAAAGAGGTTAGAAGTGCATTTTTAATTGAGAAAAATTCTCCAAGGAATAATACAGAGATTGAGGATTTTACTGAGTTAAGGAGATTATTGGAATTAGAAAAGGAAAAGGTTTTACACGCTGAAAAGGTTTTAAATGCTGAAAGGAAAGAGATGGAGATAGAAAGGAAGAGGATTATGGAAGTTGAAAGAAAGTTTGGAACTGAACRAGAATCTTACGAGAATAAGATTAACTCTCTCGAGCTGAACGCAAAGATGCTTCTAAAGCAAATCTCGGATTTTGAGCAGCTTATAATTTTGGAACGAGCGAAGAATGCTAAAGAAAAGAAAGACATCTC
>NW_020202748.1:16356-20019 GCF_001531365.2 Cynara cardunculus var. scolymus
GTGTTTGACTTTCTTATAGAAGTTTGACTTTGACTTGTCTTTAGATGTTTGACCATATAAATATGGTTAGTCTTTGTAATTAGAAAGTAGGAGAGCTTATTGTAAATCATAATACGTATTGAGAGGTTTGACTAAAGTTGACTTTTTCTCTCAATGTTCTTGATGTTCTTGCAAGATAAATCTATGATCTGCCATTGTTGTGAAGCTATAATGAAGATTGATCATTAAAGTGGGACTCTCACATTCTATTGATGATGCTTCCATATTTCGAGCTCCACTACCACTGTTACTAATTTTAAATCGTACATTTTCAATTACCATGTCATAAATACTATATCATTTCCCCTTTTCACCGATATACCTCACAGTTCAAACATTGTAACATCATTATATACAAAAAAAAGAATCCTCTGTCTAATTTGGCAGTGACACTCTTGGCATACTTCTCGGTCTTCCTTCCAATCTCTGGCATACTTCATTTGCTTTTCAGCCCGATCAATTTTACGATATTATATGGTTACATTACATACTTCATGATAATTGATGTACATTCAGTCTACATAAACATCATTCATCTTACTCCAATTTTATCACTTTCTATCATGCTAACATTAGCAATCATAGATACCAAGAAGATGATGTTCACCAAATAACTTATTATATTTCCATATTGCTTTCTCTAACCTTCTATCAATTCAACTATCTTTACTTTCAGTTTTACCTTTAATATTCATTCCACCATCCTTTTGTCTGTAACATCACATACCACACATTACATGTAACATATTCTTCATACATAGAAATACATATTTATACACCACATAGGTCCCTTAGTACAAGAATTACCTCTCCTTGATAGGCCACCCTTATCCCATGGTACACCTCTCCTTGATATGCCACCCGTATTTCCTCATCAAAGCATTTCACAAAACAATTCCATTTAGACCGTAGTCAATGGAATTATCAGTTCAAAATCATCTTTATCATCTCTAGATTAAAGTCCGGTCAACACTTCTTCTTCTTAAATCGCACACTCACTTTCTAAAAATGGTAAGAAGAAAGTGATGGAGGCCTAAAACCCTCCTTATATACTTTCCAAAAGAAGTATGGCGATTAAACCGCCCTCCTCACATACATGCATGCGTCCTTTTCTACCATCAAATAACCATATATATATATATATACACACTCATGCACATATTCACATACATGCATGCATATCATATATATATATATATACTAGTGGTGTACCCGCGCGATGCAGCACGGGTAAATCACAATTCAAAAACATTAGTTTGGCTTTGAATCATGAGTTTATGTGGTTATTTTACAAGTCAACTAATATATAAAGTTGAAGGTCAATTTTGTTTATTAGCAAGATCGAATGAAAAGAAAATTGTACATATGTAGGGTTTCTGAAACCATCTACTCAAAGCACATTGCAAAACTTGAAATTCTTGAATGAACAAAGAAATACAATCATTCGTAAAATAATATCCATCCATATATTCGAACTGTTGTTTGCTTTTCGTGATGCACTCATCTGTAAATATTTCCTACCAAAAACGGCGCAATGGTTTTAATAGAAACATATGGTACAAAATGTGTAATAATATAATTGTTGATTATACMTTATTCATCACGTAAAACTTCTTGATAGACGATGTTTGAGGTGTAGACTCCGACACGATTGAATTTTTTAACAAGCTTCACTAACACCTTCGTATTCCCCCGTGATATCCCTCTGGACAACGCCACGTAAAGTTGCCCGTGTGAGAAAACTGATTCCGGTAGATAAACAACTACATTCGAAATTGTTTGGCCTTGAGCTTTATTGATTGTCATAGAAAAGCTAAGCTGAATTCACGGAAAACCCCTAAATAAGAAGGAAAAACCCTAAATAAGAGATATTTGAAGTATTAGGGCTTTCATTCTTTTTCGTTTGATAACAATAAGAATGGAAGATGTAGGAGACAAGTCTGAATAGAGTCAAATTGTTTGAAATGGTTGAGAAAAAGATGAAGGAGAGGGGATGACAGTATGAAAATTTTAAAATTTGAATGCCTGGAGGATTGTTGAAGAAGTACAGGTAATTTTGAAATTTGAATCAAATATTAGAAAGTGGGACTTTGGCGAAAATCGAGAGAGGGAGAGAGAGAGACTGATAGAGAGAGAATGAGAATAGAAGTGATATTGTTGTTTGTCTTTTATTTGAATTTTATGTATAAAATAGTTGTACATTGTGCTTTATAACTTGTCTTTTAAAAGTTTTTTGAAATCCATGTATAAAATGGTAGTACTTTGTATTTTATGATTTGTAATTAAGATAATGACCTAAATGGTTATATATGTAGTATACATATATATATATATATATAATTTTCTATTCTACACTTTTAATAATCCAACAACATCCATAATAAATGATACTTTATTCCTCAAAAGGTGGAGGTGAGAATGGTGGAACTTGAGTGCATCCAACAAAATGAAAGAAAAGAAAAGGTGGCTACTCCACCATCATTATTTAATCTGTAAAGTTAGGACAGGTGGCCCCCTTCTCGGTGGCCTTGCGGCAGCCGACGCCTCCACCGCCGGTGACGGAGCCACAGGGTTACAAGCAATTCCGCTGGCAGATCAGCTGCTAAACCCTGCAAGTAAAATGTGTAGAACAATTTGAAGGGAAAAACCAGCTGCTGCAACTTCACTTGACCGTACGCTCCGGCGAATATCCTCGTCCCGCCGATAACCGAAAGGTAGGCATCCTCCGTCGTTAGATAAGATCCTTGAACAGATATCTGGCCGTAATCACCCAAGTGAAATGGCTTCGTACCTGTCACATTTCTTCTCCGGCATGTTCTTGATCAGAATACATATTCCGGCGGTGATGCCTAATCTTGTCTGAAGATCTGCACTGTAAACCTGTGACAAATTTTTTTCTCCATAAATAAAAAATCCCAATGGATTTAAAACAGCAAAAAAAACCAATAAATCAAATAAATTTACTTTGTTGGTGAAAGGAACAAGATCACCAAGCGAATTGAAAAATCGGTGTATGCCAATCATCCATTCCGTAGATAACATAGATCTGTGTCCAATCTCTTCTTGTTTTCCACATTTTTGCAAGTTGATTTTACCAGATTCATAACTCAAAAGCAGTTGACGTACAATTACAAGCTCAGAATCTGCCGTTTCAAAGCCAAAAAGCAAACAAAATTAGAAAAAAGTTTCACAATTAAAGTTGTAGTATAACAAAATGCTCTTAGTAAACAGAATGTGAATATATGCCACAAATCCAGTCGTAAAATCGTTTCACCAACGAAAGCTCAGTCAGTATACAACTTCTATATCCTTTCAGCAAATAAAATTGAAAAAAAGGTACACACGTTCATTTTGCAAATCACGAGCATATGTGTGGACTTGGATTGCCGCGAAATTCCACGAATCCGGAATGAATTTCAGTTGTTTCGCGTTTAACAAACGAATAACCGAAAATAAAGAATTTAAACACCAAAAACGACGAATAAATCTAAAACATGATTTCCACGAAAACGAAATATGTAAAACAGTAAAAGAGATGAAACAACACTTACGATTGAAGAATAGGAAACACGAAGTTCGTTATCAGATCCACAGAGAACGATCCACAGACAGCGCACAATTTGT
>NW_020202748.1:20679-29131 GCF_001531365.2 Cynara cardunculus var. scolymus
TGGCGGAGAGAAGTTCCGGGCAAATCCATATATCTCCGGTGATGCAGATCTAGAACCAATTTAGAACTGGTTTCCGTTTCGTTTTTCGTCCGTCCGTTCCTCTGCAGCTTTTGGAAGTTACAGAGAGAAAGAGAGAGTGAATGAAGGAGGAGGAGGTGCTGGTTGTGGTGGTGGGGATGGTGGTGTTTAAATCGATAACAGAGTGAGGGTGATATGTTTGAAAATTTGATTTTGAATTTCGAATTTGAAATGGGAAAGTAAAAGTTGTACATTATGCTTTATAACTTGTCCTTAAGAGTTTTTTTAAATTTATGCATAAAATGGCAGTACTTTGTGCCTTGTTGTTTGTTATTAAGATAATGGTCTAAATGGTTATATATGTAGTATAGATATATATATGTATATATATATATCATACATACATACATGTGCATTCACATATACACGTAATCTCATTCATGCATCTACATTATGCACATTTTCACATACTAGCATGATCAAATATATCAATTTATCATGCTATCACGAAATCATTTAATCAGATAATCACATATTTATTACCTCGGGTGATAACCAGGGTTCAGTTATCACATTGTGGCATCTGAAACATGCCAATGATTCTTTGAAAGGTTTTGATTTAACATAGTATTCTCTTACCAATTCCAGTGCCCATACTTTCTTTCACTACACTAGCGATTTCTTACTGGTAGGGCTATTTTTTACACCGATAATGCATTAATCTACACATTATCATTCCCATCCTTAAGTTTTTTCTTGATTCCTTTATCATTTCACATTTGGGTGATGTGCTTAACGATCTGTTTTGCTGTTGACTTTTACCAAGTTATTAGTCGACTACCAACCCTTGAGTTATTTCAGCATTTCACCAGTTCACCAGATTCATATTCACATTCATCCTTCTGCAACCATAGAAATTAACTTAACCCATTTTCATTTATATCATCATTGTGTTCATCCTAGAGTCTAGTCACAACTCTCTCCTTTGACGACAAATAAATACCATTAGTCGACTTCGCTACTTATTTTACCAACTAATCAATTAACTCCCCTTTCATAACACACATGCCACCATTTGGTTCTAATGACCCAATTCATACGCTTATATATATACTCATTCTTAAACAAGGCATTTTGTAGTAACCTTTTATATGCTCATTGATATTTAGGATATTATGCCTTATTCATAACATAGATTGTTCTAAGTGCACATCTTTACTTATTTCATCATCTTCAACTTATATTGCAACTCACTTATCTTTGACTGAATGCAAATCTCATGCAATTTTACACTATTCTAGATTTGATGTCTTTCTAGCTATAACTATGGGAACAATTCCATGGCCCCATTTTTATGGCTTAGAGGTTATACGCTTGGATAAACCGTATTATTTATCCATAAAAATATTTCTTACTTACTAAACCTGATACATGATTACAATCATTAACATTTTTTTTCACCAACCTTCTCGCTTTCATATCTTGCTCAAAACAACACATGTTTACTAACAATAGTTACTTTCATCAAATCAAATAAGTTAAATCTTCCCCCTAACCCTAACCAACAAGAAAAGGTACATGGAGGATGATGAAGTTGTAGTTTCCAACAAGACTAATCAACCATAGTCTCATACATTCCAAAAGCATCTCACACACCGATATGGTGTCTTTTCTTTAAGTAAACTAATCCCGTAAGAACCCTTAGATCTTCTCATATGGTTTACATATTATTTCGATATTCCAACTCTTGATTGTAAAATCCTTCAACTAGTTATGCACCTAATCAAGATCATAAGTTCTTATCATGGATTTGATGCCATACTTGATTACACAAATGACCTCATTGCTAATCTTATATCTAACTATTTGATCTTTCCGCCAAATGATATAAGAAATGATCCCCCAACTTAAATATGGGATGAATCAACTCACTATATCATCAATACTTTCAGTTCCTACTATTCTCAAAGCTAAACATATGCTCTCACCGCTAAAGCAAATTAGTGGAGTTTGACACCAAAATTTTATCCACCAACATGACTCTACATCTATTTTATCTCATCTTACCATGTGTTTTGTATAAACACATCTTTGTCAATGTCATTATATCCAAAGATATTAAACCATCTAACGACTTCTCTGTTTTAATCTGGTTTAAGACTAACCCCAAATTAACTTAAATCACCACTCTCATCACTATAAATCAATCTTTAGTCACACGTCTATCAATAATAAAATCTTTCACTCTTAGTTTAAGTTTAGGTTTCAGTAACCTATTTCACTTAAACTTTACTCTGATACCACTTGTAACATCCCAAAATTTCGAATAATTCAATATATCATTATGACTATCCCAAGATCAAACACTTACATTGCAGCAGAAATAAAATTTCAAATCTTACAAATTATATCACCATCTAAATTACAATCTTGAGGAGCATAACTTTGCTCTATATAACAATATCTTGATCTACATATAACCTTCTTTGGAGCTAATCCTTATCTCTCTTTATTGCACTTTTCTTTCCACTCAAATAGCTGCCTGGGTGAAAAAGTTTTAAAAGAGTTTTGGGTGAGCCTTACGCCTAGTGAATCCATGGTTTTCATGCACGAAGAACAACTTTTACAATAAACAATTTTCACAAAGCTTTATAAATTTAGCATGCCTTGATGAGAATAATACTTTTCACAAAATTAAGATATTATAGTGCGTGTSTACATCACAAAGCAATGACATCATGGGAGATGTCTACCTCACACAGCATTACCTAGCGAACTCACACAGCATGTCCGCACTTACGGCTTAGACAAGCTCACAAAGCATGCTCGTTTTTACAAAATCATACCGTAGTACATCCCCATTGACACACAAATACTCAAAACACATATTATTAAAAAATCGAACTTTTCACACATATATAGCATATCAAAAATCTCGAGAAACTTCAATCAAGCTATGGATAATTATAAATAAGGCATGCAACCATTTTAAAAATAAATCACGTGTAACTCACAATACATGGTGTAGCCTAAACCGATCTTTGAAGTGGCTAGCGTCTCACCAATTGATGCCAAACTAGCTACGATGTAGAGCACCGTCAACTCTCATTACAACGTCCACCGTCGCCTTTTCTCACAATAGTTCTCCTTCTTGACCCCAAACTACACATAAAGCTACAAACTCCCATTTTATACTAAGCCCCATCGGCGGTATCACGGAATATGAAACATAAGCCATAATTAATGGTCGTAGGTTTCATGACCATTGAGTTTCTTGTCATTAAATTGCATTCAATTTCAGGGTCTAAATCCTTCACTTTGATTGCATTTACACTACAAGTCCTTGAAATTTAAAGACTACCAATTCCTTTCCATATTTTTGGTTATTACAAGTTGGTTTACAAGATTTTTATTTCACCGTAGACCCATGTTCGAATCCTGTTAGTGTCATTTTCTTAGTCAATTGTTGTCATCATTTGAAAAAAGTTCCATATATTTGTTTCTTATAGTCAAATGATGCCATCGTTTGAAAAGTTTTCTCTATATCTTTTTCTTATAATCAAATGGTACCATCGTTTGAAAAAAATTCTGGATTCGTCCCTGCATGAGTTATCTCCCACGTCCTTTTCTCTCCTCTCATCTCCTCAAGCCAGTTCTTCACAACATCATCATCTTCTCCTGGTGATCAAATTTTCAAAAAACTCGAACCTAGAGATACATCGTCGTATGTATGAATTATAGAATTGAAAGCGATTATTGAAGATACATCGTTAGAGGAAAGAGCCAAATGAATTTGGATTTACTATGAGAGCCAATCAGACTTTGCAAGATTTGAAGGAGTTGAAATATGTAGGGAAAGAACGATCGTCGTCTATCACGAGAATCAACAATAATAATGAAAGTTCGACGCCACTTTGGGCTTCATTGCCCTCTCTTTAAAGAACTCATCACACCCTGTTATCCTCTCTACTGGTCAGCTAATTAATCTATTCAAGTGTTTTAGTGTTCCATGCTATTACTCGATTTGTTTATGAAAATATTCCAGAGTTCTTCTTGTTGACGTGTTGATATCGTCTATTTTCCCATAATATCATGATTACATTAAATTTCAAGAGTTATTATGTAACAGAAGCCCAATCGTGATCTTTTTCTATCTTTTCTTAAGAAAATGTCGTCCACCTAGTCTAAGCAGAAGGAAGCAACAAGGACTTTGCGGTCAATGATAAAGAGAATGCCTTGATTTCTCTCATTATTTGGTGAATCTCTTGAAGCCATACGGCCATACCTCAATTGCTAACCCCATTTTGCCAAACAAGTTGTAGAACGAAATCCACCCTATTTCGGCATCTATTCGGACTCAGTCTGCAAGAGTTGAGATGGTCAATGGCTTGTTTAAGCCTGTTTCAAATGATAAAGGCGAAAGAATGATTTCCATATAGATTCAAACTTTTAGTTCTTGAATTGGCTTATACAGTGTTTTTGAATTCAAGGAATCCTTTTATCAAAGTACTCCAAAGCTGAAACCACAAAATACATTTACTTTTAGGTAAGAAACTCTTGGGTTTTTGGAAGCTTGTTGGATTTGCTTTCTACCATCTTTCATGTTGTTGTTTATAGGGATGGAGTGGAGTCAGTCAATCGCAGTTTACCCAAGTGTCAGATCTCGAGTTAGAGAAGATAATACAGGTTTGATCATTGTTTTTTCATTAATAAAAGTTGTAATTAGAATCATTTGGATTTATATATCCTTCGATGATGTAGGCCTGCAAGTTTTTGGATGGTGATTGGAATTCAAAGTTTACGGTGATTGTGGCTCAGAAAACTCATGACACCAAGTTTTTCCAACCAAATTCTAGAGCCAACGTTCCACCAGGTTGTGATTGAAATGACTCATGCAGAAACTACAAATACCAATACGATATTAGACCCTTCAAATGTGCATACTAATGATTTGTGATTCACTAGTAAGGTACCCGCACGATTATGCGGCGTGCATCTCGATCTAAAGCCGAAAACATGAAATGTGAATCGTGTTTCACCGTTTTTTTCTTTTTTGTCCATGCCAATGCTAGTTGTATACCCATACAATGTAGTTGGGTATATATTTTAAATAGGTACCTAGTACAAATAGGTTTTTACCAAATAAAGTATATATGTTGATCCATTTTACTTTTTATGTTGAAAGTGAGATATAATATAAAACAAATCGAATTGTGAAAAATATGTTGCCTTGTGTGAAAATGATTAGTCGATGATGTTGTTATAGGAATTTTCTGCATAGTCATCGGTTCTAATTTTTCCAAGACACTTGAGACTAATGGAGGTGCAAACAAGTTAGCCTAGACACCATGGTTAAGATGACTATGGTTAATTTTATAGTTTTTTAATTGGCAAATATAATACAAGTTGAGAATTTTATTCTTGGTTGCTACTATGATTTTGAAGTTGAAGTTTGTGGTTCATTAATAGATAAATTATCTTCAAAGGATGAAAATATGCTAAAAAAATGTTTCTCAATAAAGCATAAAGATATTTACAGTATATACTTAAATGCATGCTTTTGATTTGCAATATGGGAATTAAGTCATATAAATAATATTTTCTATAAAAAAACACTACTTATATGTCTCTCTTAGGAAAAGAAAAATAAGACAACAATCCTAGAATAGTTAAAAGAGTAGGTTTACAATAGATATGCATGTATGTATAAGAACATGATGCTCCTGCCTAAACCTCTTTGACCGAGTCGATTATAGATTTAAGTTTTCTTTCTATCACCAACCCAACCAAGTAATATGGGTTCTTGGCTTTCTGTCAAAAGAATCGAATTTTCGAGCACGCGAGTTTTTTCACAATAGCAACAAAAAATGCTATGTAGTAGCAGCTTTTTTTTCGACAAGTCAAGATGAACACCAACTGTTTTCAATGCAGGACTTTTATAATAGATGTCAATCATTATAAGCATAAATTTGAATTGTGGCCTAACATTTTTAACATTCAGAAGTTGCAATAAGGTCTACTTGTCTATCATTTTCAAAAATTAAGAGGTAGAGAAAATGTCGCCATACAACTGAAATATATTGGGTTGGTTTGTTTTGTTTAGTTTTAATAAGATCCAAATTAACAATTATAAACTTTTGAATGCTTAAAATTTGTACAATGTTTTGGTGATCAATACACGAAATACCTGATCCAACCCGACCTGAAAAACTGCAAAAAGTCTCATCCCGAAACACGATTAAACCATACACCAGAAACATGATATTTTCCTCGGAAATTGTAATTAATAATTTATATTTTTTCTACTTCCCCTCGACCCATCCAACAACCCAATATTTTAATTAATAATTTATATTTTTTCTTTTGAGTTTTAACTAAACCTATTCTAATTTCCTAATCAAGAACAACTCCTCTCCTCACTTTGTTGGGTTCAAGTTAGTGCTTTAAAGTTGTATTCAAGTTTCTCCTTAATGTAGTTTCCTTATAATAGTGTAGACTTTACAATTTCCTAGTATAAATAGTGATTTCCTTGTAATTGTAATTAGCAATTGCCATTAGCAGATTTATCAAGATTAAGTGTTGTAATTCTCTCTCTCCTCTCAATCTCATCATTCTTAATCATATTCTTTCTATCTTTGATGTTCATCATGATCTATGAAGATTACATCATGTTTGTATGAAATCTGGACTCATCAATTGGTATCARAGCAAGCTGCAGCAGTTTGGATTTGAAGATATATCCGTTTTACACATTTTTTGCACGAATTTGTTGAAGATTATCGATCTGTTCTTCACTGTTCTTGATATCTTTTTTCGTCCGGATTGGTTTCTGTGTCAAAATCATTCAATTTTTGGGTGTTATTGGTAAAGATTTGTATTGTTAGATTCGGTTTTGTATTCCAAACAATCTTGATTCACACTATTTTGCATTTTAAACAAGTTTTAAAGCTGAAATAGTTGAAATTCGATTTTTAGCTTTCTGGAAAAAATTCTTAAAAACTCATATTTTTCATATTTTGATCCAAATTTTTGGTAAAAAGTGTGAAATTTTATGTTTTTGCTTGAATCTTTATCCGTTTAAAGCTTGTGCGGTTTAACTTCCATGTGCTTTGAGTTTGTTTTGTTATAGGATATACCAGACATCACTTGGGCGGATACATTAACTGGTTTAGCTAATCCGGCTGGCAATCCGTTGATGCTTTGTGCGGATTAGTTGATGCATTGTGCGATTTAAGGAATTCGGTTGATAAACCGTGTAACACTTGAAAGGTTTAGTGAGCGGTTTAAAAGTATCCGGCTGGTAAGAAAATTGTAACTTGTTCGGATATTGACCGGTTTAACCAATCTGTGTGATAAGTTTGTGCGGTTTAGAATCCTTTTGGTAAGTCTTGGATTTTTGAGCGGTTTATTTCTACAATCGTATATATCTTGGACGGTATACATTTGAACGGTGTTTGACCTTGATCGATTTAATTGTTTGACTTTGATCGGTTTATGTTTGAATTCTTTTGATCGGTTTAATAAGTTTGACTTTGATTGGTTTAAGTGTGTTTGACTTTTGAAAGGTTTAAATCTTAGTCTTTGTGCGATTTATCCTTGTGCGGTTTATGTCCATGAGTTGCCCGGAGTTCTAATCCGGATAACGTGTTAATTTTGTCTATCTTTTTGACCGGACTTGTAAACCGGATAAACTTGTGCGGATTACTAATCCGGACAAGTGCTTGTGTGCTTAATTGTCTAAGTGTTGAATGTGTGTTTATTCTAGTTTACACTTTATCAGATATATTTTTGTAAACTAATCTTTTAATTCAAACTTTGAACTGCAGTCGATCCTATTTTTCATACAAATTGAAAAGATGAATTCAAAAGAAGCAATGGCTATTGGTACTGATACCAAGCCACCAGTTCTTTTTCGTGGTGATTATAATCAATGGAGAGACAGATTTCTGAACTTTATTGAAAGAATGAAAGAAGGAGAACTGATCATGCAATCTCTATTGGAAGGTCCTGCTGAATTCTTTATAGAGGTAGAAGCTGAAACAGTAGTAGGCATTCTTGCACAGAGATTACCTAAACGGAAGGATCAATATTCAGCTGAAGATAAAGAAAGAGCACATGCTGATGTGCTTTGCAAATCTTACATGATGCAAGCACTGACCAATGATATATATACCAATATTGATAGCTGCAAATCATCTGGTCACAGCATGTGGGTCCAAATAGAAAAGATGATGATGGGTTCTAAAGTCGGAACTCAACTTAAAATTACAAATTGTATTTCTGCATATGAGGAATTCAAGGCTAGAGAAGGAGAAAGTCTTGATGATGTTTATAACAGACTTGCCAGACTGCTGAATGAGCTCACAAAGAACGGAATTTCCAAAACTACTATAGAGATAAATGTTAAGTTTCTTAACAATCTCCAATCAGAGTG
>NW_020202749.1:0-1377 GCF_001531365.2 Cynara cardunculus var. scolymus
AACCAAAGCCTCCACATCATGTCAATCCTACATCACTACTTGTCTTCATCGACATTTCAACCAGAACTCATCTGGTTCCTCACTCAAGATATCATGCCTAACCAGAGCTCCCCTGGTTCCATGAAAATACAGTTTTCACTTAAAACTCATCTACATTGAAAACAATTTTTAAAAGATTATACAAAATTGCAGCTTTAGTGACTAAAAACTATAACATCAGTTTTTAGAAGACCAAAACTTCGTAATTAGTATTAATCTTGCAATTAGATGAGATTTTAAATTTCATTTTTTTTGAAACGTCGTCCACAAATCCCCGCAACAGAGACATAAACCCCGGTCTACAAAATGCAAGGACATCGCCCAACCCTTTCGAAAGAAGGATACAACATCAACAGACCGCTGTCAAGGGCTATGCTCACTGTCATTCCATCGACAAGTAAGATACGCCAAACCTATGAACGCTCCATACTGTCCCTAGAACCGAGGGCAGCTACCCCGAAGCACTTAGAGCCGTCCCCCTCCAAGCAAGGGAGCACAACCATCGTGCTTCCGCCGGCCCTCACCAACATATTTCCCTACCTACTACCCAAAGGGCACCCACATCCACTATCCCTGGCGATCAAAGCCAAAGGGATATTGAAACAGGACGACACAGTCCAATCCAAACCCATGCTAGCCATCCAGAGACCATCCTTCGAGTCTCTGGAGATGAACAAGCCGAGGAATCTCATACCCCATCACCCCTCTCTCAACAGAGAGGTGATGAAGAGATAAGAGCCCCTTCGCCTCTGGGCTCGCCACAACCTCTCACACACACAAACGCATTCATTGCTTCTGATGTTGAACCCATAGATCGTTCAGAGTGATCTTCATTTCGTGCACCACTACCCTCGGTATTTGATCTACAAAGGGTACACACATCCGATTCACTTACTCAGCCTCTGAAGCTGAAGAAGAGGAAGAGGATGTCCAAACATCACGAGATAGTTCTTCTCTCGAAGGCTATCAAGGATATGATGGAAGTCCTTTGTGGCATAACTTCACACAAGGCCAAGAAGGCGCCTCAGGAACAGAGGCACAACCTGCAGCATCCGTTGCTGCAGGGGTTATACCCTTAGTCGATCTGGTCACTAAGGCTGAGTTCCAGGCCTTTGTTGATATAGTTTCGCGCCTCATGCTCGAGCATTTGCCCAAGCAAACGACAATGCCACGATGACCAAGACCCCGATGATCAAGGTCTTGGACCTCGTGAGGGGGATACAGAGGCGGCGGCTGCATATACATCTCCATCCGCTGCACCAACGTACCACCACACTAACCATCACCTCAAGAAACCCAAGCAAGGGAACCAGAGGCCTTGCCCTCTGATGATGAACC
>NW_020202749.1:2224-3801 GCF_001531365.2 Cynara cardunculus var. scolymus
TTGTTTTACGTTTCATTATTTATAAAGTAAAACCTTTGAAGCTCAAAACTGTTCTTGAATGTTCTTATTCTATTTTTGAGTCTTCATAACTTTCTTCGTAAAATCACTATAATTTGGTTATTCATAACTAGATTATTAGTGTTATTGAGAGATCTGAGATCAACAGAATCTCATGTTCCTTCCGTCAGATCTGATAATATTCCCATTCACCCGCCCAATCAACCTATTCCTTCAGAAACCCATTTCCCTTCAATAAAATATATTGACATTAAGCCAAACAACCATACTTTCTCTTTTGTGATACCAGCCGAATATCCAATTATACCAGAAATTCTAAAAGGTCACCCAATAGCTTATTCTTTATCTGCCAATACACCCGTTCCGATGGTGTATCTACAACAATTTTGGGGAACGCTTACTCTAGAAAAGGACAGAGACACTATCTATTTTCAAGGAGAAGTAGACGAATACGTCAGTCGCATGACATTGAAAAGATTAAGAAGAATTCTTCGTCTGCTTGGTCCTGGATCTACTAGTTTCAAAGACTTCGTCTCTGATGAACAGTTGTGCTTAGATATTAAAAGATTAGGATACTCTGCTTAGATATTGCAGGTCTCAGTTTAAAAGACAATTTCTACCTTCCATATGGCATCTGCTGTTCTCAATTCTAAATAGATGCCTGACATAGAAAACCGCGGGCATAGACACTTGCAGTAGTACGTTTCTAAAGTTCTTTCATGGAATTGTCTTTTCAAGAAACTATGCGTTAGTTATATGGAATGAACTTGTAGAGCTGGTTAATGCAAAACGATTTCCGTCCAAAGCAAGAAAATTCGTGCCTTTTCAGAGATTTTTGCAATTGTTTATCAAGGCCATGATGAATGCAAATGAAGATATTCCAGCCAGGTCAAATGCTGAAAAAGGACCTACATTTGTCATGACCAGAATAAGGTAGCACACAGAAGTTGAAAACTTGGATTCCATAATGGCTATTCCACCAGAACTTATCGCCTTAGCTGATCAGACCGCTCAGTGCGTAATAGATTATAGGCAAGTGATAGATCCAATAACTCAATTAGAACCGATTGAACTTACCCACAAATCACCCCATGTCTCAGATGTGAGAGAGGTGTTAGAAATAGAAGAGCGTGTTCAGGAACAGGGGTTACCTGAACAGGGAAGTGAGTTGAGAGAAAAAGAATTTGAGAGGGGTGAACAGGCGGGGGGAGCATCTGATCAGCAAAGTACTCCAACTGTCAGTACTTCCTCAACTTCCTCAAGTTCGAAAGCTACTGAATCTGATAATGAGGTAGATTATGGTGATGATCAAGATGATGATGATGGAGCAGATGATCGTGATCAATCTATTCCTGCTCAGAATATTCCTATTGGAACTCTTGTTGATGACATTGATGACATAGTTCCTGAATATTTAGCACAACAACCTTGTCCAAGTTTGCATTCTTTGTCATTYAACGTTGAAGAATGTGATGATTACGATCGTATACTTCAAGATCTACCTGATGAAGAAGGAGATGAGGGTGTTTTTGTTGAAAATGAAGAGAGGTTGAGAGAAA
>NW_020202749.1:4991-7692 GCF_001531365.2 Cynara cardunculus var. scolymus
ATATCTCTCAAACGAAGGCATGACGATCAGGATGATCCAGATAGTCATGAGGGGGAGAGAAAGAGACATCTGAGCAAGGTGCAAGGGTTGGTGAGGAGCCATCAACTCAAGACGTTATTGCTGAAGCTTCTGCCCCAGAATCTGTTTGGTAAAGAACAATTAAGGCCACTGTAATTGAAGATGAAGAAATGGAGACAAGTCCTACGATCGAGCCAATGGTTGAAAAGCCGGCGGACTCCACGGTAGGAACAAGGATGCTATTGGACTTGTCTGCCAACGTAGGTTTCAACGATGTGTTCTCTACTACTCTGGGTGGAGAGCAAGATTTTGGAGAAGACATTGACAACATTGACGAATCAACTGTGATCTATTTTGATTTTGAAGCTGATATAGATGATGAAGATCCAGTCTTTCCTGTTCAAGAACACCGTCAGTCTGTTCCAGAATCTTCCACCGCAGCTTTACCTGATGTGTCAGACATCCCTGCTCAAAGAGAACAAGTTGATCCTACMAAAATCTTCACTAGAGATTATGTGCCATTCCATATCAGAGCAAATTTTCCTGGATATGATCGTGCAAGAATCCGAGAGCCATACCTAAAAGATGTCTACTTTGGAATCTTCATCCGTCATAGAAAAGTTCTGAGCGGTGACATAGTTCTTGGTATTCATAAGCAGACAAAAGACTACCGCGTTGAATACAGACATCTTTTGAAAGCCAAGTGCCTACCAATAAGTGAAGTGCGTACCAAGCATCAGATAGTAACGATTAAACAAATTGATGCTCAGATGCTTTTAAGAATCTGGTATCCTGTATTTACAATCACTGGGCAGGATGGTCAGATTTGGAGGTTCAGTGAAGCAGATTTTTCAAACTTATATTTGGATGATCTTGAATACATGTACTTTGAACTCAGAAACATGACGATCAGAAAGGAAGGAGAACTGATTGCTCTTGAGGCTATCAAGAGATTTATGCGTTGTCATGATAAGCTGGCGATGGTCATTGATGTTCAAATGGGCCTTTAAGATAATCAACGGATCATCAATCTGAAAAGACCAAATCAAGAGTTAGAAGACATTGATGCTTATCCTGTCTATATTGTGACAACCGTCAAATTCGAACTCCCAGGTTAGCTCTTATTAAGTTTGTATTAGTGTTATTGAAGATATTTTATAAGATTAGGAGTTAGTTAGGTTAGTTTGGTCGAAATTTTTTAAGAGATTCCGACAGTTGCTTAGAAAGTTCGGTTCCGACTAGAAATTATCTGAAACGTCTCATACAGTACCAAATGCTCTAATTTATACCCAATTTATATAAAACACAAAGTTTTAGTGTTTTAAATGTAAAACCTTTCTATTTAAATGAATTTAGTCATCATGGGTTTTTAATTTGAATAAAAATGTTAAAATTGAGAAAATGGCATTTTTTTTATGCATTTTGGGCTTTTGTTTTATAAAATAAAAGAAAAAATTATTGAGGGTGGGCTTGGGCCCCCATGGCCGGCCCCTCCCTCCCCTTTCCCTCCTATCTACATATAAAAATCCTTATTTCTCCATTTCAACTCATTTGCACATTTTCAAAATTTGAAACTCTCTCCCTCTCCCTCTCCCTCTCTAAACTCAAGAGACTCTCAAGGGTACTTTATTCATCCTTCATACTCTAGCAAATTTCTTTATATTTCTCCACCAAAATTGCAAGGATTTTGAAGATATTACATCCCTCTCATCATAAATCAAGGTAACAACTTCATCTGCATCTTTTTCTTGCAAATTTTGAGGGAAAAACTCACTTTTTATGCATTTCTATCTACTATCTTCTAACCTCCGAAAATTCTGAGTTTTAAGGAGAGATTACACACCAAAAACATGTAAAAATGTTCATATGATGGTGGTAATCTATGACCCAAACATTAGAACTCAAGAAAATGGGTAAATTCATGTTGCATGTGGGTTTGTTTCTTAAAAATAATATATTTTGGTGCTGACAGATTATGTGCATGTGCACAAATCGTCTATATCTTGTAAATGACATGTTCAAATGTTATGAGATTTCTTCTAAAAGTTTATTTATTGAGTTAGGGTTGTAATCCAATTGGTCTCACTCAAAAACATTGAGTTTTGGCTCCCCAAATACTCAAAACGTTATATATGTGCATCTGAAAGTTTTTCAGTAGGTAAACCCTACTTTAAACAGCCATAACTCTCTAGATAATCATTCAAAATAGTTGATTTTTCTTTTGGATGTTAGTTTAATGAGTTACCTTTCAAATTCCACCGATTTCATTCAATATTGTGGTGATTTGAGGTTTTAACTACTCAAAACAAAGTGAACATGCAATCTGTCCGAATCTGACAGATTTGTATATGTATGTTCCAATGACCATATCTCTTTCAAAACTCGATGAAAAAGGATGATTCTTCTTTTGAGAGTTAACTATATAGGTTATATCTTGCATTCAAGTGGAATCACATGAAATTATGAAGTTTTGATCTCCAAACACCTAAATCACTATAGGTGTGCAAACTGTGAAACCACCAGTAGGTAACTCCTACTTTGTATGCTAATATYTCTCTACTTAYYTGTTCTTAGTGTATGATTCTTCTTCTAAAATGTTCTTTTATGAGTTAGGATTCATATGAATCCAGTGTCACTCAAAAATATGAAGTTTGAGGCATTAATCAATTTATTAAAGTTAAGT
>NW_020202749.1:8833-10390 GCF_001531365.2 Cynara cardunculus var. scolymus
CATGTGGTTCGCTACCATCTCTGAGGTAGTTCGTGGGGAATTGAAAGTTGTTTAGGTTTAGTAGTGGCTCAACAATTTATATCATGTGTATGACGTTGCTTTTAAGATATTGCTCATAAACTTATAACTGGGATTTGCTGCATTTGAAAATCATTTTGTGCATATAAAACATGTGAACTCACCAACTCTTGTAGTTGACACTTGTTTTGACGTGCTTTTTCAGGGGTAAGAAATGCTCATGGTGACACTTAAAAGAAGCCGTGTCACAATCATCACCTTCAAATTTTCTTTTGTGTTTTATTTACAAACTTGTATTTTGGGATTGTAAACTCTGGTTATGATGTTTTTAAATTTTAAAATGTATGGTTGTGTTACTTATACTCTATTGCTATGAGACTCTACCTGCCATACCTCGCGTTTCCGCTTTAGCGGGGTGTGACATATATGATTCTTGAAAAGCCAGAGTTCGGGGTCATCTACCTTGCTCAACTTCAAGTGAAGAAATTCATGAGGTTTAGTGAGCTGAATAAATATTTTGATGGTACGATAAGATTAGTGAGAAGAGCACTTGACTTGATAAGGGTGAACAATGACAGAGCTGCTGAATCAGAAAGGATGAGTTCCAAGGAAAAATATTTGTTGGTCAACGCGATAAATTTGCTCAAGGAGAAAATCAAATACAGGAACACTCTGAGAAGACTAGAGAAAATTCTTGGACTTCGAAAGACGAAATTTACAAGAGTCCAAATTTGAATGCAAAAGGGGAGAATGTTGGGTTTAAGTAAGAGCTTTAAAGCTGTATTCAAGTTTCTCCTTAGTGTAGTTTTACATTGTAATAGTGTAGCTTTACTATTTCCTAGTATAAATAGTATTTTCCTTGTAATTGTCATTACCAAGTAATTAGCAGATTGTAATCAATATTTCAGCTGTAATATTCTCTCTCTCAATCAAATCAATCTTTGATAATCTTCTCTCTACTATTCTATTCATCTTAATTCTTGAAGATCTTATCATGTTTGTATGATTTTTGGACTTCACAGATTATTCCGAGGATATTCCAGAATCTGATTTAACAGATTTTGATGAGTCCCTGGCACTCCTGACTAAGTCATTTAGGAGATTTGCCAGTAAGAGCAATTTCCGCAGATCTCCTCAGCTATCCCTCAGGGAGAAGCCAAAGTCTGAAAGAATAGACAAGGCTTCAGCTGTCTGCTACAACTGTCACTGGCCCGAACATTTTACAGGTGAATGTAGATCAAAGAAGACTACAACGCCATCTTCTAAAGCTCCTTCCTCCTTCAGGACCAAAGATGAAAAGTACTTAAAACTGAAGGAGAAGTACAAGAAGATGAAGAACAACCGGCGAAAGGCTAAAGGCCTTATTGCTGAAGAGTATGACTGGGCTGAATCATCCGATGAATCATCTTCGGATGAAGAGAATAAAGCCTACGTCTGCTCAATGGTATGTTTCCTGAATAAACCCTCTTCTTCTTCTTCTAGTCTTTCTGCACTAGATACGCTGACGGTTGACCTTTACAATGCCCTCAATGGCAAATC
>NW_020202749.1:11735-12790 GCF_001531365.2 Cynara cardunculus var. scolymus
CCCGCTTCTAGTCTGATACTTCCTCAAAGGTTTCTCCTAGAACCAATGAGAAGGGAATTATTGGAGCTGGTCCCGCTTCTAGTCTGATACTTCCTGGCCCTAAAGCTACTCTTAGCTTTAGGAAGTGTAAACACTGTGGTGAGAAAACACATATTACCAGTAGGTGTCCTTCTGCCGTCAAAGCTGGTTCACCATCTAAGGGAAAGAAAGTAGCCAAGGCTGAGAAATCAACTCAGGTGAAATCATCCACAAAGGCTGCTCTAGCAACTAGTGTGAAGAAAACCACTGAAGCCTCTTCTTCAGGCTCAGTGAAGACAACTCTTGCTGAAATGTTTTCAGCATCAGACATTGTAATTCAAACCACTGATGCCTCTTCTTCAGGCTCAGTAAAGACTTCCACTGAAACTACCTTAGTAGTGTCAAGGGTYGTTCCTCTTTCCACTCAAACCTCTTCAGGTTTGGTGATGCTATCTACTGATACTGATTCGTCAGCATCAGATGATGAAGCCTCTAACAAAGCTGGACCCCAATAGTTGGGTACCAATAGCATTCTTATTTTGTTTCTTCTACTCAGGATGTCAAAGGCATATGGTATTTAGACAGTGGTTGTTCAAGACAATGACTGGAGATAAATCTCTTCTCTTTCACTTCAAGGAAGAAAGAGGACCTTCCGTCACCTTCGGTGGAAATGGAAAAGGATATATCAAAGGTTTTGGTATATTAACCAACGGTACAACAACTTTCAAACGCGTTGCATACGTTGAAGGACTGAAGCACAATCTTCTTAGCATCAGCCAACTGTGTGATAAAGATTATACAGTTAAATTCTCAAAGAATTCTTGTCATGTTATTGACAAAGACGATAAGGTTGCTCTAATCGGTTCTCGTGTAGAGAATGTTTATATCATCAACATCAGTTCTTTTCTCACCAAGAATAACTGCTTCTTCTCCAAAATGTCATAAGATATTAACTGGTTATGGGACAAACGGCTATCTCATCTCAACTTCAAGACACTCAGTGAGCTGTCAAGAAATGACCTTGTCACTGGTCTTCC
>NW_020202749.1:13310-21528 GCF_001531365.2 Cynara cardunculus var. scolymus
ACAAACAATAGAGGAATCTATTCATGTCACTTTTGATGAATCTCAGTCAGCTAGTTCAAAACCTATCTCAAATGATGAGGATAAATTAGAAAACTGGATGATATCTCACGATGGAAAACCTGAAGCTTCCTACAGTGCTCTTCTTAACATTGAATCTCTAGAAGCTGAAGATGATCCACTCATCATTCTAGTTGTAGCTAGTCACTCCAACTTATCTTCTTCAGAGATCGCTGCAGTGCCTATTAGCTGTGTACCTCCTTCTACTTCAAACACTGATCTATCAGTGAATGAAATGCCTTCAGTTTCTGAACCTATTTTAATCACTAAATCTGAGGCTCCTTTGGCAATAGTCCCTATTGCTGAAGATACTACTGCTGAAGCCTCATCTTCCATACCTGAACTCGCCTATTCAGATGAAGCTCCTCTACCAGTTCAGCGATGGACTAAAAGCCATCCAATTCATCAAATTCTTGGTGATCCAGATGCAGGTATCAAGACACGTCGAGGTCTAGGTAATATCTGTCGCTTTGTCAACTTYCTTTCTTTAGTTGAACCCAAGAAAATCAATGATGCTATCTTCGACCCTAGTTGGGTTCTTGCTATGCAAGAAGAGCTCATTGAGTTTGATAGGAACAAAGTCTGGTACCTTGTCCCACGTCCATCTGACAAATCAGTGATAGGCACCAAATAGGTCTATCGCAACAAGTTGGATGAAGATGGTGTGGTAACCTGCAATAAGGCTCGGCTTGTTGCTCAGGGTTATAGACAAGAAGAATGAATCGACTATGATGAAACCTTCGCACCAGTGGCTAGACTCGAAGCAATTCGACTATTTCTAGCCTTTGCTGCCCATAGAGACTTCAAGGTCTTTTAGATGGATGTAAAGAGCGCTTTTCTTAATGGAAAACTTCATGACGAAGTTTATGTTGAACAACCTCCAGGGTTTCTTGACCCTAAGTATCCAAACCACGTCTATAAGTTGGATAAAGCTCTTTATGGGTTAAAGCAGACTCCTCGTGCTTGGTATGATACCCTTTCTTCTTTTCTCATCTTTGAGAAATTCTCTCATGGAAAGATTGACCAGACCTTATTTTGTAACATACAATTTCTAATATGCCCAATTATTTGCTTAGTATATTTAATTATTGGGTTAAAGAGAACTTATGATTTAGTGGGAGTTTGGGTCTGAAGTTTTAGAATTATGTTTCTTAAGAATATATTAGAGGATTTGGAAAATATCATGTCAAATAGATACGTAAAATGGAGGTTAAAGAAGGGTATTTATAGGTGGGGAGGAAGGGAGGGTGGGGTGGGGGGTGGGGAAGAGGGAACAGTTCTCTTGATTATTATATTTAAATAATCATGGATTGAGAAGGCATTTGGTAAAAGGTGATTTGATTTGGGGAGCTTGGGCCGTTTTGATTGTACGTGCCATTAATGTTGGAGGACACGTGTCAAGGTGGGGTTAGGGAAGGGTAATTTGAAACGGTTCATGAGGAACATGTTGTATAATGTGTCAGGCGCGTGTGAGGATGACGTATGGATTATTTGAAATAAGAAATTATTCCAAATAATATCTCGTGAAATATTAATCCAAAAAAAATTTAAATTTAAAATTCCATCTAATTGTAAGATTAATACGAATTATGAAGTTTTGGTCTTCTAAAAACCCTTGTTGTATAGTTTTTAGTCACAAAAGCTGCAATTTTGTATAATCTTGTAAAAGAAATTTTCAATTAAGAAGGATTTTGGACGAAATATATTTTGTCATGGAACCAGAGGAGTTATGGTTTAGCATGACGCATTGGGTGAGGAACCAGAGGTGCTGTGGTTGAGCATGTATGGATGAATTCATCGATGAAATGTTGGATTGGAAGATAAATAAGCCTTGGATGACTAACCAGAGGCTCTAGATTTGTATTGACAATCCATTATGTAAAACCAGAGGGGCTCTGGTTAAATACACTTAGCATTTAAGTGTCCAGAGGCTCTGTATAGTAGAACCAGAGGCTCTGGTTTGGAAAATGCATATATATATGTAATGAAGATGCATGATAAATGAATAGCTCCCCCTCAAATGATGCATGAAGATTGGGTTTGAGTTTTAAAAACTCCCCCTAGAACCATTAATAATGATGATTGTGGTGACCAGAGGCTCTGGTCTATACAACCAGAGGCTCTGGTTCAGAAGGATAATGAAAGAAAGGTATGAAGTGTGGCTAAGTGTTTGAGTGGATATGAAAAAGAGAGGCTCTGGTTGAAAAAGCGATGAAAAGAAGTATGAAAATATGGTTAAGTGCATGTGAGTGTATTGATCCTAGATCTCTCAATAACACTAATAATCTAGTTAATGATAACCAAATTATAGTGATTTGATGAATAAAGTGATGAACACTCAAGAAGAAAGTAAGAACAATTAAGAATAATCTTGAGTATAAAAGATTTCACTTTATGAAATAATAAAAACGAAAAGCTTATTTTTACAATAGGTCTAACCACCTATTTATACTGATAATCTAATACGAAGATAACTATCTAGTGAGGCATTTTAGCTAATCTTCTTATTAACAGATAACGTTTATCTAAACTATGGATAAGCTTTAAATCAAAGATAAACTCGAAGTCTAGCAGTTGACTTGTCATCTCTAGCTGTCATTCATGGTGTGATGAATCATCCTTATCTTTAAGTCTTAATTGCATGCTTCAGGATAAATTGCTGGAAAATACTCTAAGTATAGTTGACCAGAGGTTCGATGGAGATGCTCTTTCCATCGCATCCTTGGTCGTCCATCGGTCCTCTGGTTGTGCTCCAGACTTAGCCGTTTCTGCCTTGATGTCTTCATCGGTCTTCTGGTTCTTCATCACTTATTGTTTTTCATTACTTTTTACATAATGAATTATGGGGTTTAACAATCTCTCCCTAAGTAATGAAATAACAAACATATACTAATCTAGATACACTTGTGAAGAACAGAGACTAAACTAATAGAAAAACATCAAATTTCCAATTTTCATTGGCTGATGAAATTCTTACAATACTGAAATAAAAATACATGAAGGCAAAAAAAAAAATACAACTCATCATGAGATACCTTGATATATTTCTCTGAAGCGTATGAGCAGTCTTCGATACCCGATGACTGTCGATATCTCATGAATGAGCTGACTCCCTTCTTCTCTTGGCATGTGGTTTCTGCCCAGTCTCTCTTTGATGACTTTCTGAAATCATTCAAGTGTATTTGATGAATACTTGAAGGCCTCAGTTAGTCTAAAGAACTTTTTAATCCCAAACTCATTCTTGTAAACAAGTACAAGTTCGGGTTGAGTTAGGACTGAGGTAGATCTTGTCTGCTGCAGGCCTTGGAAGTCTTCGTTTGGAGGGGCACAGAAGAGTCTCTCAATGCCTAGCCGAAGAGCAATTTCAAAATCACTCTTGGCTCTATGGTTCACCAAGGTTTCCATCGTCTTTACTACCGCTCGGTTTTCCATTCCATACCTGATGTCGTGGTCTTGCCTCTGAGTCGTATATGCATATAATTCAATCAAGTCATATGGGTTGAGGTTAATGAGGTCGTTCTCGTTGAACACGCAAACTTGCCCATGTGCTCTCTCCATAGTGAACTCGATGTATTGAATGGCTCGGTTGGCAAATGTCCTTATTTTCAGATCCATGACCCTCCTTATCCCATCATTCGAGAAGACAGCCTGAGGTGCTTGTGTGGTTTGTCTAATGAATCTAAGGTGTAGGAGGTCCATGGACTCAGGCGATAAGATTAGAGGGTTGATGGTCAAACTTTCATCACGGTCTTGATATAAGTATTGATGAATGTATTCTAGCAAAATTGGTTCCCTGGGTAGCATTCAGGACGTCTCCGCATCGACTCCATGCTTTGTATGATCTCATCTACCAGGCTTTGAGGGGGTTGCCTTGATGAAGAGGGAGTATCCACATGCACCACGGGTGGCTTGGTTGAGGGTTTTGTATGAGTTGGTGAGGGTATGGTTTCTTGTGGTTCATTTGGTTCAGCTTGGGTGGTTTCAGGTGCATGGGGTTCTGTTTGGGTTTGTGGTTGTTGGGGGTGATGAAGGTTGGATTATTGTTGGTTCTGGTTGTATGGGTAGGATGAAGGGTTGAGTGGTGCGAGGTGTTGGTGAAGGGATTAAGGGTAGGTTTGATGTGGGTGTTGAAGAAAAAGGTTGGTTAAGTTGTGTTGGTGGGGTAGTAGGTTCTTCATCGGTTGAAGAGCTCAACACGATGGGTTCTGAGGTTGCAGCAAAGGGAACATGTACATGTACATCTTAAGAGGGCAGAGCCTCTGGTTCCCTTGCTTGGGTTTCTTCGGTTGAAGGTGGTGGTTGTGTTTGTGGTGATGGTGGTGGTGGTGGAACGGATTCTGTTTGTTGTTCAGCCACGACCTCTGTCTCCCCCTCATGAGGTCCAAGACCTTGATCATCGGGGTCTTGGTCTTCATGTATTGGCCTTTTATGTTGGCGGCTGTTGGAGCAAGAGGCTCTGGTCCTCTTCTTCTTCTTGTCTTTCCTGAAGGACGTAAGATACGCCTTCAGGGCTTCTTGTCTTCGATTCGCCTCCATTGTTTGAAGGAGAGAGGTGGTGCGCCTTTGTTCATCGACCAGGTTCTGGGAGAGAACCCTTGTTGGATGGATGGCCCATTGAACGAATTTAGCACTAATCTCATTGAAAAATGAGACTAGTACCTTTGACAGATCCCTTAGGTCAGCTCTGGTTGCAAAGTCGGTGGAGGAGGATGAGGCTTGTGGTGGTTTGGAGGTGGTGATGGATGTATATGGAGGGATGAGGAAGGTTAGTGATGAGGTCTCTCACCTCTGCAGTAAATGAGGAGAAGGCTTCATCAAGGGATGGGCCTGTAAAGGGAGGTTGGGGTCGAGGAGTAGGCTGTGGGATTTAGGCTAGGATAGTAGAGGGTAGTTGGGCGAGGGTGGTTTGTATTGAGGCCATTTGGTTGGTGAGGTTGGCAAGGGTAGCATCAATGGATAAGGTGGGGCTTGAGGAGGAATTTGGGAGGTGATGGTTGTGGGTAGTGAGTGAAGGGTTCGAAGGATGGTTTGTAGTTCAGAGATGATATAGGTTAGGTTCTTATCAGCCTCAGTTGCCTGGGCCGTGAGGGTGGCGATGGATTGGATGAGGGTTTGGTTTTGTTGGCCGAGTAAGTGAAGCGAATGTGTGTCCCCTACGATAGATCAAATATCGAAGGGGGAGGTGCATGAAGGGAAGATCGCTCTGAACGATCTTGGGGTGCAATATCAGAAGCAACACATGCTTCTGTGTGTGTGATGGGGTGTGTCGAGCCCTGAGGTGAAGGGGCTCTTATGTCTTCATCACCTCTTTGTTGAGAGAGGGGTGATGGAAAATGTGGTTCCTCGGCTGATACATCTCCAGAGGCCCGAAGAATGGACTCTGGATGGCTGGCTGGGGTTGGTATTGGACTGGGTCGTCCTGTTTCAATACCCCATTGGCTTTGATCGCCAGGGGTAGTGGATGTGGTTGCCCTTTGGGAGGTGGGTTGAGGGAGTGTATGTGTAGGGCCGCGGGAGGCACGATGAGTAGCATCATCATCATCATCTTCATCATTCGATGAAGTGGACTCAGGTGCTCCGTCGCTTGGTGGGGGGGACGACTCTAATCGCTCTGGGGTAGCTGCCCTTGGTTCCTGGGACATCATAGAGCGTTCATAGGCTTGGCGTATCTCAGATGTCGATGGAATGACATTGAGCATAGCCCTGGAGAGTGGACGGTTGATGGTGTAACCCTCCTTCGAGAGGGTTGGGCGATGTCCATGCATCTTGTGGACAGGGGTGAAGGGCTCCACAGCTGGTAGACCATGCTTCCTCATTGCGTCTCTAATGAAGAGGGCGAGGAAGCGAGGGAAAAGAACCGCAGGAAGGGGCTTGCCAGTGGTTTGAAGTTTACATTTCTTGAATACCGCCGTATGAATCTCGTTGTAGATGAGGAAGGCGTAGTCGAGGTTCAAGTTGAAGAACATCCCATACATGATAGTCATGATGTTTATGTTCCCTTGGTCCAATGAGCCCATTTTGCATGTGAGGGCCCTGTTGAGAATGGAGAAAAACATATTCCACATCGACAGGAGGAATTGGCGTTTGAAGTCCGATACATTGCATAGGTCACGATTATAACCTAGCATCTTCACGAAGCGGAGGATGTCATCGGTGGTTGGTGGTTCGTCGTATTGTGCAATTCCAAGTTCCCGTCGAGTGGGAATGCACAGAAACCGAGAAACCTTAGCCCGCGATATTTTTAGCGAGCAAATCATGTCATTAGGGGCGTCTATGTCCCCCATTATACCGTGACTGGGTGGGTGAAGCTCACAGGTTTGCCAGTATTGCTGGACATACTTTAATGGTACGCCATTGTCGAAAAGAGTGAGGGCGGGAAGAAGGATACAGTTCTTGAAAAACTCAATCATAACTGCAAAGCGGTCGTCAAAGAGTGTGTTGCGTAGTTCGATAGCATGGTTGTTGGGTTTCATAGGTAAGAAGACAAGAGCGCGGCTGTCGGCGCCGGTGGATTGTACACGGCTATCATTGTTGTTTGATTCATGGGAGACGGAGGAGGCCATTGTTGCAGGTTTGAGGAAGTTGCAGGTTTGTTGTTCGTCGGAATATAGTTGCAGGTTTATGGAAGCGTAAAGAAAGATGGATGAGGAAGAAAGGTATTTATAGGCGGGAATTTGGTGAGGGAGTGGGGTGTGGGGTAGGGAAACGGTTTCTTGATTATTAAAATATAATAATCATGAAATTTTTTGGCGGTTTAGGTATTTATGATATGATTTGAAGAACGTGAGCCGTCTTGATAGTACGTGCCATTAATGTTAGATGACACGTGTCAAGACGGGGTTAGGGAAGGGGGAAAATTGAAACGGCTCATGGGGAACAACCTGTAGGTTGTCAGGCGCGTGATGGTCTGACGTAGTGAATTTTTTTTTGAAATAAAGATTTTATTCCAAATGATATCTTGATGAGGACGTTTCCCAAAAATAATTTAAAATCTCATCTAATTGTAAGATTAATACTAATTATGAAGTTTTGGTCTTCTAAAAACCCATGTTGTATAGTTTTTAGTCACAAAAGCTGCAATTTTGTATAATTTTGAAAATGATTTTCAATTAAGATGAGTTTTTGTATGAAAATTATTTTCATGGAAGCAGAGGAACTCTGGTTGGTCATGAACCATTGGGTGAGGAAGCAGAGGGGCTCTGGTTTAACATCGATGAAGGAGTTCATGGATGTAATGTTGGATTACATAATATAGAAGCCTTGGTTAACAAATCAGAAGCTCTAGATGAGCATTGATAATCCATTGTATAGAACCAGAGGAGCTCTGGTTAAGTACATATGTAGCATTTAGGTGGCCAGAGGCTCTGGATAGTAGAACCAGAGCCTCTGGATGAAAAATGCATAAACAAATAAGTGAAGATTAAAATGTTGCTCCCCCTCAAATGATACATGAGTAAGGATTTTGAAGTTTTCAATGTCTCCCCCTCAAACAAATAATAAAAAGGAATTAGGGATACCAGAGGCTTTGGTCTATACACCCAGAGGCTCTGGTTGTGAAAGATGATGAAAGTATGAAAGGTGGTTAAGTGGAAGTGGAGAAAGGGTCTTTGAGACCAGAGGAGCTCTGGTTCCTAAGAGAGCAAAGCCAAAGGCTCTGGTCTTTAGAACCAGAGGCTCTGGTTGTGAAGCAAAGAAAGTGAGTGATGGAAAATGGTGAAGTGTATGTGAAAGACTATGATGGATGAGCCTTTGAGAGCAGATGAGCTCTAGTTCCAAAGATTGTGAATCCAGAGGCTCTGGTCTTTAGAATCAGAGGCTCTGGTTATGAAAGCAAAGGAATAAAATATGAAAAAGGAGGAGATGAAATGAAATGAATGAATGATTAAGTCCAAGTTGAGACACTATAGGATACGGACTCAAAGAATTGGATTCCAGAGGCTCTGGTTTATATAACCAGAGGCTCTGGTGCGTAAGAGAATACTTGGTAGAAATTACTAAGTATTTGCTTTGGCCTAGAGGGGTTCTGGTTCCAAAGGTGATTGAGATTGTTTGCCAAAAATTGTTCGTAGTAAGTCAAAATAGCCAGAGGCTCTGGTCTTTATGACCAGAGACGCTGGCTTAGGATACTTGGAGTTTCTGGCTAAAATTTGATATATCACTT
>NW_020202749.1:29448-31630 GCF_001531365.2 Cynara cardunculus var. scolymus
TTGTCTCCAAAAGTCACAGATCCTCCAGATTTTTCAATGAAGGAGGATAGTTGGCTTTTATCACCAGTCATGTGCCTGGAGCAACCGGAGTCCATATACCATGGTTGCACATGCTAGTCCTACAAGACAAATAAAGGGGTTTTAGGTACCCATTTCATAATGGGTCCTCGTTTGTTAGTAGGGGATTTCACACTCTTTTCATCGCCCTTAGCCTTTGCAGGCTTGGGTTTATTTGCCTTTCCCTTGTCCTTGGGTTTGGGCTTTTTCACATTTTCATTGGTTTTAAATTTGTATCAATAAACGTGTTGTGAAAAGGGACAGTGATGTGTCAACATGTGATTCCTCAAGTTTTGTAAAAGAGTTAAACATTGACAATGATGATGCTTTGGATCTGTATGTCTAACTTTCTTTTTATTCGATGTAAACAAAGAAGTAAATCTAGGTGTAAATCTTGTCCTAGCATCAGTTGTTTTTACAAACTTCCTATCTAGTTAAGATTTTTTATTTGGAAAGGTCTTTGGCTTTACTTCTTTTCTCCTGTGGAAGGTCTGCTTTTCTTCAGCTGGATGGGAAGAAAAGTGGTGATTAATACTCTCAGAGGCAGGCTACTTCTGTTTTTGCTCACGAGTAAACTTGATGAACCTGAAKGATGTACTAGGGCCTTGTGAGTTATATTTGGCAGATTTACTATCTTTCTGTTTTCTCTTTTCTTTGTCTGAAGTTTTCATCGATGAAGGAATACCAGATTTCATTGAGGTTTTTGAGTTTTCATTCTTCTTCTCCTCAATGATTTTTGATGATTCATAACTTATCTCTTCTTCAGATATAGAATCAAGAAAGTCTTTTGCGGATTTCTCAAAATCAAAATAAGCATGGATTGATTTAGAAGATGTGAGTTCAGAGGTTGATGATTCAGAGTGATCTGTTTGAGGTTTCATCGATTTTGACTTCGATGAACTTGCAATTTTACTTGGGTTGTTCATCGATTCATCAGCTGATGTTTCCTCATTTGGATTCTCTTTTTCATCAACAGTACTTACTGATGGTGATGAATTGACAATCAGAGACTCTGGTTTAACCATAGGATTTCCATCGGTTTCTGATTGAGAGGTCTCATTTCGTCCATCAGAATTCTTACTCGTACTATTCTCGTATACCACATTTTCAAAATTCTGTCTTGAAACAACAATTTTTCCATCGACTTTAACTCTTTTAAAATTTGCTTTTGGTTTTGGAGTAAAGTCGGGTTTTTGAATGCATCCAAGTTTGAAAGTGGATTCAAGGTAGATTTCTTTGATTCGATGAAAGAGTCCAATTCATTGAATCCTATCCCTTGAGTTTCCGTTTGACCATTTAATTTTTCATAAACGTCTTGGGCATCTTTATACTTCTTCATTAGAAGTTCATTGGTTTGAAGCTTTTGGTGAAGTATTTCCCGTTCTTTTTGAAAGAAATCTTTAAGAGCTACTGAATTTAGTCTCTCTGCCTCAGATTCCTTTAAGGCCTTTGTTTTCTTTTCTAGGTCCTTAGTTATTCGTTTGTTTATTTCCAGAAGTTTATCTTCCTCTGATTTCTTAAGAGTGCTTATGCGAGTCTTTTCCCTTGCAAGTTCAGCTTTTTCTTCGGTTAGAAGGTCAGTTTCTCTTTTGTAGAAACTTGCTTCTTTTTCCGCTTTTAATTTGAGAAATGACCGAACTTTCCATATCTAAAGCATCGAAAGTCATTCTTCCTTCCATCCTTGTCTTTTTTCCTCTCGTCTCTTTTATCTTCTCTTCTTTCTTCTCTCCCATCTCTTCTATCTTCCCTCTGATGAAATTTGGATGGCTTCCTTTCATACGATGACTGGTACGTTTCCTTCTTGAACTCTTTTTGTTCATAGGGTTTCTTGACTGGTACGTTGGGCATGAATGTCTAGCATTCTTTTTATTCGCTGAAAATAAAGAAGTAAATGCGGGGGTTGTAAACCCTGTCCTATTTACAAACTTCCTATCTAGTTCAAATTTTTTAGGTGAAGGGGTCTTTGTCTTTACTTCTTTTCTCCTGAGGAAGGACTGCTTTTCTTCAGCTGAATGAGAGGAAAARTGGTGGTTAGTTTTCTCAGAGGCAGGCCACTTCTGTTTTTGCTCACGAGTAAACTTAATGAACTTAAAGGGTGTACTAGGGCCTTGTGAGTTATCTTTGG
>NW_020202750.1:0-1371 GCF_001531365.2 Cynara cardunculus var. scolymus
CCCCCCCGCGTCTAGCCAAGCCACCAAAACCCCTTCTAAACGACTTTCTCAACCAACTCTTGGTTCTCCTAAGAGAGCCAAGAAAGTCAAAAAGGGGACAACCACGTCTCTAGCTGGGGCCTCTCAAAAGGCTTCAGTTATTGAAACTCGCCTTACCCCTGAGGCATTTTCTACTCAACCCCCCAGCTCTTCAGTGATTTCTCCCATCACTGTCGTATTAGTGGTACCTTCACCAATCACTTCAGTGACCCAAATCACTGAAAGTGTAAATATCAACGCCGCCACCGCTGAACACCCACATTTATTCTCAACCATTTTCTCTTCTCCTCCCTCCTTGGTCTTTACACATGTCGATGATGTATCAGCGACTGTCCTTCCTGATACTGAGACGCACACCACTGGACCTGAGGCTGCTCTTCTCGATGCTCCTCAGCATATGGATGTCCATCCTCTCGAGGACATCTTTGCTCATGTTAGTGACAATCCTTTTGATGTCACTGAAGGCCCCTCAGGTATTCCATCTTCCTACACTTTCTTTTCTTCTAACCTTGAGCCTTCAGCTCACACTTCTTCTTTTGCAGGTCCTTCTTCGATGCATTAGCCTGATGCTCAGGAAGTGGAAGAGGAAGAAAGTGAGAAAGATGATGGAGGAGATGAATAAATTGATGATGACTATGATATGTCACCTGATATCAAGCTTCTCCTTCCCGCCGTTGATACCGTCCTCTACAAGATCAACGAAGTTCACCAAGAGATGCCTCGTCAAGGCGATCTTGATGCGAATTTCCTTGCCCTCCAGGCGGATGTTCAAGAAGTTCAGAGTCATCTCCTGATTCTCCAAGAAGTTGTTCAAGCCAACACCGATGACATTGATGTTCTTCATAGCAGGGCTAACGATGCTCAGGCTATTGCTGATCAGCAGATTGGTCTTCTTCAACAAATCCTGGATGCTGTCTGTCAACCAGCTCCAGTGATGGTACCTTCTTTCTCTACTGATGATCGCACCCAGCTCCATGAGATGCATGAGGCAACGACAACTCTAGCCAATGCTTTGCAAAGGCTGGAGGATTCTATGGTTCTACAGCATTAGCGCTTGGACGAACTCTCTGGAAAGGTCTCTAAACTCTTATCCAGAGAGGGGGAGATGAGGTCCAATGCTGGTGAATCATCTGATGCTGCTCCTATAGCTTCTCAGGCTGTTGGCCCAGTATCAGCTTCAGTTGCAGTTGAAGCTGAGGCACTCGAAGCTAAAACACTTGCTGCTCCTGTAATCACGACCACCAAAGCTGCTTTAGCTGAGGATGTTAAAGCCATCTCTAGGGATGATGTCCATACCATCGCTGCTGCTGGTGATGATGATGATGATGATGA